>NC_058088.1:40396171-40696171 GCF_014858855.1 Bufo gargarizans | reverse complement strand
ATGAACGGTGCTGTACTTGATATGCTTGAAAAGAGGCTATGGTGCTTACTGGAGCACCCCAACATCTTCAAGTAGCTAAATGGTGGCAATTTTTTTATTAAAAACACAAGAAAAACTAAACAAATGTGGTATTGCTGTAATTGTACTGACCCAGAGAATGAAGGTAATAGGTCGGGTGAAGTTTAACTACATAGAGAACGTAATAACAGTAAAAACAAAACCCATAAAACTGTGGCAGAATAGTTTTATGTTTTCCAATTTCAACCCATTTAGATTTTTTTTTCCAGCTTCCCATCGTATGCATTTATTAGAAAATACAACTTGTCCCACAAAAAGGAAGCCCTCATACGGCTATGTGAATGGAAAAATAAACATTGTGATAGAAAAATAGATGATGTGAATTAACCTAATTGCTTGGGGTAGGGCAATCCAGAAAAATAGTGCAGCTTGAGATAAGTCTTGGAGACAAGAGTGAGAGGTTTAGATTATGGTGGATGACAGACGTAAATCATTAGCTAAGGGCACGGGTAGGAGGGTAGACAGATGAGGGAGGAGATGTAGGGGGTGCAGCACTTTGGAGAGCTTTGTGGTTAAGAATGAAGACTTGAAATTGAATCCTGTACTGTATGGGCAACCAGTGCAATCACTGGCACAAGGCGGAGGCATCGGAGTAACGGTTAGACAGATAGTTGAGCCTGGCTGCATTCAGGGTGAATTGGAGAGGGGAGAGTCTGGTGATGGGGAGGCCAATCAGTAATGAGTTACAGTAATCGAGACGGGAATGGATCAGGGCAACAATGTGAGTTTCTGTTTCCACAGTAAGATAGGGGCAAATTCTATACATGGTTTTGAGGTTCAGGTGGCATGAATGGGCAAGCGGTTGAATATAAGGAGCAAAGGAAAGGCCCATGTCAAACATAACACTGAGACAGTGAACTTTCCGGTAGTGCCACACACTGAGATGGAGATAGTAGATTAGTAGATTGTGAAAACACGAGAAGTTCAGTTTTTGAAAGATTATGATGACATGATGTTACAGACAGGAGACAGGAAGTCACTGGTGTTTTAAAGTACTGCAAGGGTGATATCGTGGGATGGAGTTAGGGATGAGCGAACTTGTGTTTTCAAGTTCAGCGTACAAGGTTCGGTTTCCGTTTATCTAAGAATTCCGTTATGGATTCCGATACCACGGACCATATGTTATGGTCCGTGGTAGGGGAATTCATAACGGAATTCCTAAATAAACTGAACCTTGGACACCGAAATTGAAAACAAAAGTTCGCTTATCTCTACATGGAATGTATAGCTGGGTGTCATCTGCATAGAGATGGTACTGAAAACCAAATCTGCTGATAGTCCAATAGGGGCTGTGTAGAGATAAAAAAGGAGAGGACCTAGGGCAGAACCCTGAGGAACTCCAACAGCAAGAGGGAGAGGAGAATAAGTAGAGCCAGCAAATGACACACTGAAGGAGCAGTCAGAGAGATAGGACATTGGATATATAATTGAGAACAGGAAGTTTCAACAATAGTCGGGCACATAAGGGTCTTGGTCACACATAAAGTCCTGTCTTCCCCTCTATTCTTACCTCCAGTACAGTACTCATATACCTGTTCTATCTCTGCCTTCAGAATAGACTAGTACTCAAGTCTCGTACATTTACACTCTGAAAGCTAAGAATACTGATGCCTCCCTTTCTGGTTTTCATATATTTCAGAGCTATGGAAGGGTGGTCTTCAAGCTTTAAACATTGGATCTTGAGGAATATTATTGTATGAAGATTTCAATAACTGAAAATATGCATTCACACTAACAGAAATGAATTTCCTTATTCTGCAATGTATGATTATTATTTTTTGACAGAATAGTAAGCATTTCACCAAATTATTATTCTACCTTAAGAGCCCTTTTATATGGACTCACAAGTCAGCCAATTATCGGGAACAACCAGATGTTCCCGATACTTGTCTGATCATCAGCGGAGATAAGGACATCATTTGCATACAGCAATCATTTCCGCTATATAGGGATAAAAGAGACCGATACAGTGATAAACCACACATGCCCTCCTGAATTCAACTGCTGTGGGTCCTATGGAGGATAGAAAATGATGGCCACAACAGAGGGACAGCTTTTGGGGCAATATATTGTGCTGCACATTGGTTCTGCTGGAGTGGTATTTTATTCTATGGTATTACTGACCTTGCTCGCCTTCTGTCAGTTTAGACCCCCCTTCACCATGGGGCCACTTTTTTTTTTTTTCCAAGACTACTTTAAATTCCCAGTACGCTCCTGTTGGCCTGTGTAAAAATACCTTAGGCTCTAATCACTTCTGCGCTGGGTATATATCCATACGCCACACTGTTTAGACAGCACGATCTGCTGCACAGGATTGATGATTTTTGGTGCCAGCAGAACGACATAACCGGATGAACGAGCGTCTGTTAATTTATCAGGCGATTGCCAACACCTTTTACACAGGCTAATTATACAAATGCTCATCCTGGTAGGATTATTGGTCCACGGGGCGGATTGGCCATAGACCTTTTGATAGAAATGTCCCGGTGGGCCTATGCCCAGGGGGCCACCAAGCCCGCCTCTTTGGCACTGGCTGTGAACTTAATAAGCTGTCAGCGCTGGGTATATATCCATACGCTACACTTGCTAGAACCCCTTTAAATGGGGTGTGTTGGATTCTGTCAGGGGGCCTGGCAAAATACCAGACAAAGAAGCAGGCTCATGCGTTACTTTGTCCAGCTTTTTTGGCTGGCTATGCAGCAAACATCAGATAGCTGTAAAGATTGGAACAACCGACCTCAGAACACCCTCCTTCCTGAGTAAACTTCTTGAATTTGCAATTCTCTATAGTAATGCCATTATTTGTTGCATCCCATAATAGAACATTTGGAATTTTGTAGGAAATCTGGTAATTGCATTGTCAAAAATGTTCCTTACTGTTAAATGTAATGTTAATTAAAGCCACTCTCTACTTAATGAATATTTTAATTAGTGTCAGTACAAGTTGCATGTTCTCCAAGCTGCAGCATTATGACAGTTACAGAACATGGAAGCTTTAAAATTCTACCAAAGTTGGCAGCCAGGGGTTTCTTTGCTAGTCTGAGAAAACAGCAGGTATATTTCTGATGTATCAGCATTTACGGCATTGACATCTGCTGTAGTATTGCTGCATTATAGCTGCGTGAATCAGAGCGGAGCCCCGTAGCTTCAACAGCCAATATCAGTATGCTCTGCTGTATTTCTATTATGTAATGTTCTATATCATCTGTAGGAAAACTCTGTAGATGCTGTCTTTATTGCTGGCCTCCAACCCTTCATTTCTGTTCCACTTTAGCTGCCCCGCGCTACGGTTACTCTTCCAAAATATTACACTGACTTATATAACGTAATATTGCTTCCTCTGCTCAGCATTTACTATAGACCTTACTCGAAAGACACAGTACATTCGTATAACTGTCCTCAGACCCCCCTTTGTATAATGCTTTTAAAGTTCTGAATCACCAAAATCACCTAGTGCTAGTACTTTAGGAGGATATCTGTGACCTCCTGTGTGCAGTACCCTAAAGCTGGGGGTATTTGAAAATTATTATGTACTCTATTTTTCATTTTATTTAATGCCATTTATTGTGATTTTAATACCATATATACCCAGTATGGTTCTTGTATGGGTCTGAAGCAGAGGAGGCTGGGAGGTTGACTGGTTAGCTACATCCCTAGCTCAGTCTATTGTCGTTTCTAGTTTGTGGGGGAAGGTATCTACTAAGAGAAAGAACTCATTATTTCTATAGTTCTGCAGGATTTGGCGGGTACTATCTCTTCTTGTGGAGAGAGCACCTTAGTCCACATGAGGAGACTTACAGGCCATTCATGCAAATGAGCTCTTAACCCCTTAGTGACCCCGTGTTTTTACAGCAGTCACTAAGGGGCCTTGAGCTGGAGCGCTCCGCCTTATTTTTTCAGCCAAAATTACTGCTAAAATCATGCGCTGTAGCTCCGTGCCCACAGCTGAGGGCTCGGGGCTGTGATCAGAGACTGTGGCAAGCGGTTTCTGATCACGTGAGCTACCGGCAGTAAACTTTCTCCCTCCTCTCATGTAAAAGAGGAGGGAGAAAACCCCCGGTGCAGTGATCGTGTCCCCAAGGGAAAGCTGGGTCCCGATCCTCACCCCCACCACCCCTGCCCTCAAGAAAGATGGCCGGCTTATCATTTTGCAGCTCAACGCCATTACATGTGTGCAATGGGGCCTGAGCCATTTTCAGTTTATCTGAAAGGCCCCAGGTGCTTCTTTATGTTTGGGCCCTGCCGTATGTCAAGACATAAGATTAGGGCCACAATGGGGATATTTATGAAGACAGGAGAAATGAAGTGATACATTTTGGGGTGTACTTCTTCATTTTTATGTGCTCTGTAGAAAAAAATCTATCTTATATTGACACTTTTGTGTAAAAAAATTTAATATTATTTTTATTTTGCCTGCTTAGCATTCATTTCTGCAAAAAACTAGGGGGTCTAAAAGATCACTAAACCCCTAGATATATACCTTAAGGGGTCTAGTTTTCAAAATTGGGTCATTTATGGGGGTTTCTATAATTTTGGCAGCTCAACACCATTACAAGTGTGCAATGGGGACTGAACCATTAAAAATGTATTATCTGAAAGCCACTGGGTGCTTTTAGCCTGCTTAGCATTAATTTCTACAAAAAACTAGGGGGTCTAAAAGCTCACTACACCCCCAGATGAATACCTTAGGGGGTCTAGTTTTCCAAATGGGTTCAGTTATGGGGGTTTTCTATTGTTTTGGCAGCTCAACGCCATTACAAGTGTGGAATGGGGCCTAAATATTTTCAAGCAAATTTTGTGTTCTGAAAGCCACTGGGTTTTCCTTTATGTCTGGGCCCTGCCGTTTGTCAAGACATAAGATTAGGGCCACAATGGGGAATATTTCTGGAGAAATGTGGTGAAACTTTTTGGGTGTACTTCTTAATTTTCATGTGCTTTGTAGAAAAAAAAGAGTCTTTAAATTGACACTTTTCTGTAAAAATGAAAATGTTATTATTTTTCACCACCTTAGCATTTATTTCTTTAAAAAACGAGGAGGTCAAAAAACTCATTACACCCATAGATGAATACGTTAAGGGGTCTAGTTTTCAACACGAGGTCATTTTTTTTTTTTTTGTGGGGGGGGGGGGTTATTATTTTGACACTTATAAGCCTCTGCAAACTTAAAATTAATGTTAAAATGGTAAGTCTCCTAAATAAAAAAATAAAAAAGTTAGTTTTTTGTAAGTGCAGCCAAAACAAAGTAAAGATGTGGAAATATACTTATGATAAAAACATTAAATAGTATTTATGTATGTATGTGAAATATTGCAGTTGATTTTAACAAATTTTCATAGATTTTTACATTTTTTAATAAAGATACGCATATTTAAGTAAAGTACAATATGTGAGGAGAAAACAGTGTCAGAATTACTTTGATGCGCAAAACCATTACGAAGTTATTCTCTGCTAAAGTGACATATGTCAGATTTCCAAAATCTGACTTGTTCATTAAGGCCCAAACAGGCTTGGTCACTAAGGGGTTAGCAAGCTCTGCCTCTAATGTCACCAGATGTAAGGCAGCTATCCTATAAGTCAATGTTCGGCCCTTTAAACATGACTCAGATATTAATAAGCCAGCACCTCATGTGCGGATAGCAGGAGAGCGAGAGAGAGAGGTACATGAAATTTAATAGGTCAAATGGAGTTCAAAGGATTTATCTTTGGACATAGAGTTTACTCTGTTTTTCTTTCCTTTCAAACATTTTTGCTGGACAGAAAAGTGCAATCTACCACGCTCTTGCTTGCGATTTTCACGCAACCCCATTCATTTCTATGGGGCCTGCGTTACGTGAAAAACGCACAAAATAGAGCATGCTGCGATTTTCACGCAACGCATAAGTGATGCGTGAAAAGTCCTATAGAAATGAATGGGTCAGGATTCAGTGTGGGTGCAATACGTTCACCGCACGCATCGCACCCGCACGGAAAACTCGCCCGTGTGAAAGAGGCCATAGGAGCATCATTCAGTGAGTCACGTGAAGTAAGATATGCAGAACAACTCCATACAGCATCCATAGATACAACCTATTGGAAAATCTCTTTTTGACATTGAGATCTTTCCCCTACTTCCTTTTGCCGGATTTTATTCCTATCTGCTGGCATAATTTATTACAACAATATTTTATATAAACTGAACACACGTTATAGATGAGCCAACAGATGACCGGGATACAATACACAGACTATTGCTTAAAGGGATTATACAATTTGAGGAGGAAACCAGACAACCCTGGCATCTGTCATCAATAAAAAGCAGGTAAGTATTCACATGCCAGGTCCCACGCCCCCACTCTGGTTCTCTTGGCCGGGCTCTTTCTATTGATATGCAGGAGTGACGCCACATCGCGCAGACTACACGTGACCATGGCAGCCAATCACTGGCATAGTTGGAGGCAACGGTGATGTCGATGATTGGCTGCAGCAGTCACATTTTGCTGACATGACATCAACGCTGCAGCCGGGTAAATAGAGCCCGGCCAGGAGAACCAGAGCAGCGGCGTGGGATCTGTCAGGTAAGTACTTACCTGTTCTTAATTGCAGACAGATCCCAGGGCTTGTCCAGTTTCCGGATAACACCTTTAGGGCTCATGCACATGACCGTTGGCTGTTTTGTGGTCCGCAAAACACGGATACCGGTCGTGTGCGTTACACATTTTGCGGAGCGAAACGTCCGACCCATAATAGAATATAAGACATATTCCATTTTTTTGTGGAATGGAGCATGGAAACATACGGACATGGAATAAATTAAATTTTTTCTGTTTCAATCGTTTTTATTGAGTTTTTCATATCAAAAGGTTACAGAAAGTAGGTTACAGTTTGATTTGTTACAGTGTCAAGCAGAATACCATTATAATCTGGTAATCAAAGTTGAGCTGCAAAAAAAGGCACAGAAACAGTAAAAAATGTTTGTGTGCATGAGCCCTTAGGCCTCTTTCACACGAGCGTGACAGATTGACTCAGGATGCGTTCAGGGTGCGTTCAGTGAAACTCGCACTATTTTGCAAGCAAGTTCAGTCAGTTTTGTCTGTGATTGTGTTCAGTTGTTCAAACGCAATGGTTTTGATGCATTTTTCACGCATGTGATAATAAACTGAAGGTTTGCAAACAACATCTCCTAGCAACCATCGGTGAAAAACACATTGCTTCTGGATGGAATGCGTTTTTCACCACTGAAGGCCCTATCACTATGGGGCCAGAATATAGAACATGCAGCGTTTTTGACGCAATGCAGCACTGATGCGTGAAAGAAAACGCTCATGTACACAGCCCCATTGAAATGAATGGGTCAGGATTCAGTGCTGGGGCTGTGCGTTCACGTCACGCATTGCACCCACGCGGAAAACTCGCTTGTGTAAAAGTGGCCTTAATCAGTTCTTTAGTTTTTTATTAAATGGAAGAAATTGCCCTTCACCTCCTTTATTCAACGTGTATTTAAAAAAGTGGAATAGGTCAATCATAAGTACGGTGCTCATTCTGAACAGCATATTTCTCAAGGTATATACACCAGGCAACTGATATAAATACATCGATAAATCGCCTGCTCACCTTATTTTAAAAACTGCCTGCAGCCACCACTAGGGGAAGCTCAGTGCCTAAGAATTTATACACTTACCGCTGATATCAAGGGAAGCAACAAATAATTTCTTTGCACTGAGCTCACCCTAGTGGTGGCAGCAGGTAAATGCAGTGACCCAGTCAAGAACAGGAGAAGCAGTTGAGCACTGCCTCCTGCCCGGAAGGCATGCGTGGTTTGCTTCCAGGGGCGTAGCTATAGGGGTGCATAGTTAGCAGTCGCTACCGGGCCCATGAGCCTTTAGCTATGTCCCTGTTTGCTTTCATGGTAGATATTCCACTATAAGGGCCCATGAAATTTCACCCTCCATCTCTGGTTCCATATTTTAATCTTGTTTTGCCCTATCTACTTACTCAAAAATCTGCCCTATTTTCAAGTTAGACACAGGGCCAGGGTTACACAGGGTTTTCTGGTGGTTTTCCTTTAGGGTGCATCTTTTGTGGCCCCAATCGGCAAAAAATCTGTGTTGCGTGTGGAGCAAAAATACGGTTATACTTTATCTTGAGTGAAGTATAAAGGAAAGGTGTGCACTTTTTTATTTTCTGTACATTTATTGTATGGAAAAACACAGCAAAAACTAAACCTATCCTGTGACTACATACAGAAAAGAAGACGGTTCCTTGAAGGTGTGTGTCCTCCTGTATGTGCTGGTCCTCAGCATCTGCAGGGTTTGATGGAGATGCTTTTGCCCTTGACTATGACACGATACTTAAACGTTTCTCTTGTCATCAAAAAGAAAGACAGAATCTCATATAGTCTTATCTGTGATCAATGACAGTAGATGCCAGGTTTTCTTTATCAGCCGTCTTTCTCCGCTGAATATGAAATGTCACATGATACGAGCGAGCCAAGAAATCAGCGAAATAGGCTGAATTTGTTAGAGGATTAAGAATAAATCACAACTGTAAAGATACGGACAGCCGGTAGACGCTGTTTTCTATCAGCCATTTATCTGTATGTACTTGTGTTTATTGCAGACACAATGTAGTCAGTTTTAATTAGACTCATTGTATGTTATCTGAAGTCTGTCATTGTTAGGAAGTATAGATTGGAATTGGATGCAAAACTATATATAGAAAGTATGGTGGCTCACTAACGCTTGTGGCTATGGGTGGGTGCTACCAAGCCTAATGACTCACCCAGTCAATGGAAAATGGAAAATGTGTGGAGAGGCTGAGCACTCTCCACATGGACCACGCAGGCACTAACTCAAAAATACTATAGATAATATTTATTACACCAAATTATAGATCAAATTATAAAAATAAAAAAAACAATAAAACACAATAAGCAATAAAATATTAAAATATTCAGATTAAGAAGGCATCATAAATAACTGGATATACAATGACATGCAAAGGGTGCTTGATACAACTCAGATAAATGAATGTATCCTGATTGAGTGTAAAATCGATAACGGTTCGATATTAGATAATCGACAGTATGAAAGGAAAATCGAAGAATAGTTTATATCGAATGGGTATTAGGATATTCGGATAAATGTCCGGACTAAATTCGATGATTTCTTTCGATTATTCCATTCGATTATAACAATATATTCGATGGGTATCCCCTGTATGGCAAAACAATAATCACATTTGCGATTGCCGTCTGACTCAAGCTCGCAGTGGCGTCCCACGTGGCTAATGGTGTCAGATTCGGCGGTACCTGTTATTGGCGATTCAACAGGAGCAGTGTAGGCGAGTTGACAGCCCTCAGTGTAGAAATTCTCCGATGTGGCGAAAGTGTGAAATAAATATGGCTTTGATCGCGACTCTGTCGATGTAAAGGTCAGGATATTCGCTATATGCCATAAAAGTTAATCAGGGTAGGATTCTCAGTTCAAGTTGTTGGGATCAGGACGTCCATCAGCTGATGTGCGGGTCTTTAAAAACCAGACGCGTTTCGGGGTCTTTTCCTAGCCCCTTCCTCAGTGGATCTAATTTAATCTATAATTTGGTGTAATAAATATTATCTATAGTATTTTTGAGTTAGTCCCTGCGTGGTCCATGTGGTGAGTGCTCAGCCTCTCTACACATTTTGGATTGAAAACTGACTGAAGGACCGAGTCCAGAGTTGTGGTCAATGATTACTATTCTGAATGGTCCCGGGTTATGTGGTGCACAGTGGCGTAGCTATAGGGGTCGCAGTTACCACTGGGCCACTAAGCCAAGGTGGCGCACTGACTTTATAAGACGCAGTGCAGTCCATTATAGAAGCGCTCACTAGTCTGCAGGAGGCGGGGGAAGGGGAGCGCTGTACTCACCTCTCCCTGCTTGATCTTCTTTGGGAGCCGCACTGTCCTGACTGCGTACAGCGCCAGAACGCAGTGCGCACACTATGACCTGCCGCTGCTGGCATCAGGAGACAGTGCCGCGCAGGAAGACCTGCGAGCTAAGAATGCAGGGGAGACCGCTGGAGCAGGAGAGGTATGTTACTGTAATTTATTTTAAGGTCTGATCTGAGGTCTGATGCTTGGGGGGGTCTGACATGGAGGTCTGATATGGGGATCTCACATAGAGGTCTAAAGGGGGTCTCATATGGGGGGCTCCTGACATGAAGGTCTAATGGGGATCTAATCTGAGGTCTGACATGGGGGTCTGAGCTGAGGTCTGATATGGAGGTCTAAAAGGGGTCTGATCTGAGGTCTGATATTCGGGGTCTGATTTGAGGATCTGCTATAGGGGTCTTATTTGAGGATATTCTATAGGGGTCTTATTTGAGGATCTTCTATAGGGGTCTGATTTGAGGAACTGCTATAGGGGTCTGAGAGACTGATTTGAAGTTTGATATGGAGGTCTGATCTGAGGTGTGATATGGGGGTCTGATCTGAAAGGTAAGGGGGCATTATTTGTACTCATGCACAATATAAGGGGATATTTACTGGAGTACATTATAAGGGAGTATTTTTTTGTACTTGCACACATTAGGCTTTTTCCAATGTAGCATTAGCAAGTACAGGTGAAACTCGAAAAATGAGAATATCGTGCAAAGTTCATTTATTTTAGTAATGCAACTTAAAAGGTGAAACTAACATATGAGACTCATTACATGCAAAGTGAGATATTCCAAGCCTTTATTTGTTATAATTTGGATGATTATGGCTTACAGCTTATGAAACCCCAAAGTCACAATTTTGAGGTACCCGTTGCTCAGGGGGTATGGATTATTAGCTGACTAGGGTGTTACACTGAGCCTAGAATATTAAACCTTTTCACAAAATTCTAATTTTAAGCTGCATTAATGGAATTCCTTTTAAGTTGCATTACTGAAATAAATGGACTTTTGCACGATATTCTAATTTTTCGAGTTTCACCTGTATATATGACCACCACACCATTCAGATTTCCTCTCACTGCTCCATACTGTTGACATAGATAGAGGTCTCTGGTTCTAGCAATTGGTAGGAAACCCACACCAATCATACGTGTGTTATCTCATGTTTGTAGCTCCAATGCTTCTTTAATGACTACTGCAATTTCTGTGGACATAAAAAAGTTGAAAACTATTAGACGTGGTCAGTAAAAGTACAACATACGTATATATCACTTTTAACCCCCTATTGAAATGAAATGGTGAGGCTTGTTACTTATACCTACCTGCATTTCATAGTCAAGGAAGGTTTCATAGTCATTATTCAGGACAAAAACAGTTTATACATATACATATCTATAGGGAAATCTTCTATACATGGGCATATTTACCTTGGAGGCAGAACATGGCAAATGGTGGTGGTGGTCCTGAACTCCATCTTCTGCTTCCTGACATAAATCTACAGTCATTACCAGCAGTCACCACTAGGGGGAGCTCAGTGCAAAGAGATTTTTACAGCTACCATTGAAGTCAATAAAGCTGTATATATTCCTATGCACTGAGCTCCCCCTAGTGGTGGCTGCAGGAAGTTAATTTCATTTGAAGGGAAGTAGGAGACATAGAGCTGTATGGGCGAGATTTCTTAATGTTTTTATACTAATTATGTAGAGTAGATGCATTGCATTAATATGAGCGTGCAGAATGAGCACCATATTTATAAAGCATCTGTTTCAATTTTTCCGTCAGAAGTTGGGGCGTATAATGCATTTTACATGAGTAAACGTCCTCCATCCTCTGCAGAGGATAATGGGAAAAATCTCTGCCCTGCTAGCCGGAGCTTTTAGGATTTCAGCTCTGCAGAATTGCACGGTATTTTGTTTTCAGCCATTCCTAAGTGGAGCTGTTTATACCTAGAACACGTAATGTAACATTTTATATACCACACTGTTAGTATTATATAACAATTATGATGATTAGCCTCATTAAACGTGATGGAATTTGCTAATGGAACCATCTGCTGTTATGAATACAGGATAATTTTCAGCCTTTTTTTAAAGGGAGCATTGACTTCTCGGTGGAACTTTAGATTGGCCACATCGTAGTAACATATTGAATCAAAACTTGATGATTCATGAAAGTGCTGTCTGCTTTTATGAAGTTGTGTGTGAGTGCAATGCTGTCCCTTGTGTGCTGAGCCCCCTCTAGTGGATGAAGGTGGAATTACCATATGCAAGAGCTGAGCGGTTATTGTTGCTTGTACTGCAATGATAATGAGTTTGCCTTTTATTATATTCACTTCTCAGACCTTTAGAAACCTGGGCATGTGTTGATTATTACGTCTGTGAGCTATTTTCCATGCATAAACCAAGGATCAAAGACATGTGGACACTAGTAAGGTGATAACTGGATTATCATCAGATCATTTACATCAATTATTGTTAGATGTAAGCAGGGTTAATGGGATTGCAGCCGTATAACCTATCCTTACTAAATGAGATCTACAGATTTCCTCAAATAGTCAGTGGTGCACTTCTCTGATCTGTAGATAGAATAACCATCTCTTTCCGCTATTATAATGAGATACATATATATATATATATATATATATATATATTTTATATCAGTGGTCTAGGTCTTGTCATGGAAGCTGGAGCTGAAATACTAAGATACATCACTTTCTGTTTGCCGTCAGTAAAGTGGTTGTCCCAATGGCACACAAACACCTGTCTATATGCCCTAATGGGGCTTATGAATCCCATGCTATTAGCCAGGGCTTTCGCTGTGGCATACTTGGCAACACGTTGTATTACATAGTCACACATTTGGTTGGTTGGATGCATATAGAGAGTACTGCAGGGTAAATGTATGTATGCCCATGGTACCTTAGGCTAGTTTAACACTAGCGTTGTGAGATCCGTCCCATCAGATTAATTTAGCTTCCAATTTCTTTATCTCCCGGAGAAGTTGACACCAGTCCTGTTGTATAAATGGCGCTGTAATGTCCCATCAGCTTCCCTCACAGTGAAGATGACAGAAGCTGCAGAAGGTACATTTGCTTGCCAGACCTCTGCAGCACATCAGAGTGGTGGTGGTGGTGGCTTTGTGATCGGCTATCAGATATTTAGGCCCGCATCACCTGACTTGATATATGTATACTTAAACGTGGACATTTACTAAGCATGTTGCGCCAGAATTTTAGCATAAAATGCACCAATAAGGCCTCCTGCACACGACCGTTGTGTGCATCCGCGGCCGTTGTTCCGTTTTCCTTTTTTTCCGTGGACCCATTGACTTTCAATGGGCCCGTGGAAAAATCGAAAAATGCACCGCTTGGCATCCGCGTCCGTGATCCGTGTTTCCAGTCCGTGCAAAAAATATGACCTGTCCTATTTTTTTGCACGGACAACGGTTCACGGACCCATTCAAGTCAATGGGTCCGTGAAAAATCACGGTTGCACACAAGATTGTCATCCGCGTCCGTGATCCGTGTGCATTTTTTCCTATCATTTCAAAGACAAACTTGACTTAGATTTTTTTTTTTTTTTTCATGTCCGTGGATCCTCCAAAAATCAAGGCCCACGGATCACGGAACAACGGAAACCGTTTTTGCGGACCGCAAAAAAAACTTGTCCGTGTGCATGAGGCCTAAGAATGGTGTTTTGATTTACATCAAATATATCAATTGATTTCTCCAGAATTTTCACTATAAAGAATGCATCAGGCCAGAAATGAGTTATAAAAGTTAGTGGGCGGGGCTATGCAATTGGCGCATATTACGCCTTATTTATCATTCTCTTGCGGGCAGAAATGGCTCCAATTGTTGAGGACAATTAAGCCAGCTTATGTGGTGGTGTTTTGTCAAAAAGTCACATTTATGAAAAGTAAAACCAACTCATCGTGGGAACAAGTGATAGGTTAGTATTAAAACAGGACGCGTTTATTTTTATCTAATATAAATTAGCCAAACAGCAGGGTTCTGTCAGTAAAGTGACATTCGACAAAAACGTCCCGAGTCTGAGACAAAAGTCGCAATTGACCACAGGAACTGTCACAAATATGCTTCAAAAGTCACAAATAAGTTTCAAAAGTCACAAGCGCGTTTCAGTTTAAAAAAGTCGCATTTTATTGCTATTGGCGTTAAAATGTCGCAAATCGAGAAAAATAGGCGAATAATCAAATTTATATTTTAAAAGGTCCTATTTTAAAAGTGGCGCGCGCCTTTTGATTATATGAAGTAAAACAAACTGATCACTTTTGATTTGTAATGTTAGAATTTTTTGGGCGCCAATTAGGCCATTATTGATAAATGTCCCCCATCGGGTTTATGAAATGATTGATATAAACAATGAAAGTCGGGCATCATATGTAGTACATGACAAGCTCAACAAAACCACAGGGTGGCCTACGGAAAAGTAGCCGTCCTCTAGCGATAGTAGGACAAGATGAACGAGCAAGTGGATTGTTTTTGTTTTTTTTAATTACCCACAAGTAATAAAAGATGCTGAAAGTGGTCCCGTTCCCGTCTCTGCATCTTTGGGCACGTCGGATTATGTCGGCTGATGTGGCTTGTGATGCCGCGGATGGTGTTTGTGATGTTCTCCTTGAGCTCATCCAGGGGATGTGGATTGTTAGCAGACACTTTCTGGTTTACATTCCCCCACATATAAAAATTGCATGTGGACAAGTCTGGGGAACGTGGTGGCCATAACCCCTTGCTCACGGTTCGCTCCTCCGTAAACAGTTCATGAACCCGTCCTGTGAGGTTGCCCCATCTGGTTGGAAAAAGCAGGACATTTTTTCTTCTGCAGAATCACTTACTGAAGAGCTACAAGCGGCATCAGCCAACATAATCCGATGTGCCCAAAGACACATAGACGTGAACGGGGACCACTTTCAGCACTTCTGGGTAATTGAAAAAAACAATCCACTCGCTCGTTCGTCTTCTCATACTATCGCTAGAGGCGGGCTACTTTTTCATGGGCCAGCCTGTAGAACCAGCCCTGTACGGCACATGGATCCAGAGCTCCTTCCATTCATTGCTCCAATTGTTCCGCTAGATTCTCTCCAGGCTGGCAGCTCAGTGGGACATGCCCTTTCTTAGGAGGGGCACGACCTTTCTGCTGCAGCTCACTCCCTGCAACTGTCGCAGCTTCTAACAGTAGATATGGCTGTTGGCAGTTGAAAGATGGAACTGAGCGTGTGCGTCCACCTCAGTAGGTGGACGTGCACATTACTATACAGAGTAACTTGATATATGTACAGAGTAAACACCAGGGGGCATGATTATAATGAAATAAAGATGTCTCACAACGGGAGAGTTTTTGTAACAGAAAATAAGTTATAAAATTAATTTTTCATGCTGAATTATATTAAAATAACATTCAGTGGGGACACAACCCATTTAAATCACCATCTTTTATTTTAATGATCTTGTATCAAAGTCAATTTATTTCCATGTAAATTTCTAATATAAATTAGTCAAAGGTAATATCTCTATAAATGACTCAAATTCTATAATTAATACAGTTATTTACAAGAAATATAAACAAATATACATTTTTTTTTCTCCTGCAAATGGTACAATAGTTGCAGTTTTCTGTGTGTGGCGGGGGAGGGCACAACCATTACTATTACTATAATGAAAGCCTACTGTTAGCCTTGGCGAAGTGGTGGGGAGGGGTGATCTGACTTCCACCGTTTCAGTCCGGATTGCTATACATGGCAAGCTTTGCAGGTCTCCAGCAGATAAATGTTAAAAACTTTTAATATAATTGTCTTTTTCAGAACCTGATGACGGACAAGTCACCGTATTGTCAATAGGAAGATATTACATTTCAATAAGTCTGTTGTGGTCCAATATTGTCTACGCTGCAGGGACCGCGATGGGAGCTTTGCCTCCCCTTGTGTCTCTGTACAATGATTCTTGCAGTGCAACTTTTTGGGCTATTATACAGGAGTCGTGCCTCTCCATTAATATCTGACTTTAGCGCAGTATCCTCCATCCTGCGGCTTTAATTTTTAATTTTCATAAAGTTTAAATGGCTCGGCCTATTACAAAGCCTCCCCCCCCTCGGTCCTTTTGCCCTAATAATCATGAACAACTTGATTATGTGCGAGAAGCGGAATGAAGTGCAGCCTGCAGTGAATAATGGAATCTAGTAATGACGGAGTTTGTGCCACCAACAGTACCTGGCTAATAGCATCTCACGCTGTTCCTCTGTATGTAACCAGTACATTTATATTCATGGATGTAAGATCTGCTGAAAGATAGATTAATATGTGACTCCCAAAAGAACCAACGCAAGATGAATAGTGCCGTTCCATTAGGTTACAGTCCCAGCAGTTTGTCATATGGCGATGATCTGGGCCGGTTACGAAATAGGTCTCTGCAGATTAGGACAAAAAAAGAATTAGGAATGGAAAACTGTTAGTATAAGCAGCCTGTCCCTGGTGTCACTTCTGGCAGGTTAGGGGTTAAAAAGACAGTCCTGAAATGCCCAACAGTTGTGCTACAGCGACCTCTACTGGCCGCAGACTGGATTTCTCTGTACCACTTTTACTGGATTACATTACAGTTTACGTATATTTGGATTTCACTTAATGTAACATTTGGTATTCTTTTACTGTGTTTATTATGCAAAATATTGACACAATTTGTTAGAATATTACACTTTCTGTTTGTTATTTCATATGCTAATGGTTTAAAAAAGATAAATCCCTGACTTTCTGATAATTCTCGCCCTCACTGTATAGGATGCTATGCGATAACCATATAAATCTGCTTTAGGGCTCATGCACACGGACGTATTTTCTTTCCGTGTCCGTTTAGTTTTGCATTTTTGAGCACAGTATGCGGAACCATTCATTTCAGTGGGTCTGCAAAAAAAACGGAAGTTACTCCGTGTGCATACATTTCCATATGTCTGTTCTGCAAAAAAATAGAACATGTCCTATTACTGTCCGCATTACGGACAAGGATAGTACTGTTCTATTAGGGGCTAGCTGTTACGTTCCGCTAAATACGAAATGTACACAGACGTCATCCGTATTTTTTGCGGACCGCAAACAACATGCGTTCGTGTGCATTGAGGGCTTTTTTGAAATTATATTAAGCAGAGATTTAGAAAGCTGTGAGAAAATATACAGGGTTATTGTATAATGTATATAGCTCCCTCAGGTCCTGTACTAGGCATACAGTAACAGTGTATCAGCTTTTCCTGGAGTGGTTTGTTAACCCCTCCCCGACATCTGCCATACATGCGCAGTGTATGTCAGGTCTATAAGGTCTATAAAGATTGCACCCGCTCAGGACCTGTGGTCAGTTGTGACCATGACTCCTGAGCAGTAATTTACGTGGAGCGGGGGTTCTCCTGGTGACCGAACACTCCTGTTCTGAAGGCTTCAAGGCATGCCATAATACATTTCCTATCAATCCCCCCACACATGTCAGGACATAGTAGGAACAGAGTGATTTTCCTATGGTAAACCATTACAGTCTATGGTAAAAGCGATCTAATGATTAGTCCTAGGGAGACAAAAAATTAAATAAAAAAAATTAGATTTAATGCTCTAATGTAGACATACCCTCCTAGGGGACTAAAAATAAAACTTAATAAAATAAGTAAAAAAATAAATAAAAATAAAATAAAATAAAAGAATATATATATATAAACTTGGGAAGATGAAGATGCAACACACTTTCTTAATCGGGCGCAAAATCAGGCCAGTGTGAACCAGCGCCGCGGTCCAATTAGGTACAATGGGAAAAAAACCAGCAGCACACCATGGATTTCAAAGGAAAAACGTGCGGTTTATTCAACCAGTGTCAGGTAGCAGCGACGTTTCAACCGCTTGTTGCGGTCTTTCTCAAGCTTGAGAGAGACCGCAACAATCGGTTGAAACGGCGCTGCTACCGGACACTGGTTGAATAAACCGCATGTTTTTCCTTTGAAATCCATGGTGTGCTGCTGTTTTTTTCCCCCATTGTATGTATATATATATATATATATATATATATATATATATACACATACACACATATATTTCAAATAACCTATCTTTCCCCATTTTAAAAATAAATAAAAGATAAAATATAAAGATCATTAGTGTTGCCAGGTCCTGAACTATTAAAATATAAAAGTATTTATCCTGTATAGTGGACAGCATAAAGGGAAAACAACAGCAGAATTACAGTTTTTTGGCTTCTTCACCTCCCAAAGAATTCAATAAAAAGTGATAAAACAGTCATACACACCCCAAAATGGTATCAATGAAAAGTACAGATCACTGCATAAACATTGAGCTCCCACACAGCTACGTACACATAAATATAAAAAAAATTACAGGGGTGAGAATATGGAGATGCAAACAAAGAATAAATTTAGTATTAAAACACAAGAAAACTATAAAAAATTTGTATTGCTGCAATTTCAATTACCTGCAGAAGTTACCAGGCCATATCTACCGCATAGGGAACTCCGTAAAAACAAAACCCATAAAACTATGGCAGAATTGTGTTCTTTTGATAATTCCAACTCAGTTGAACTTTATTTTTCCCATTTTACCTCTACATGATTTGGAAAATGAAATGGTGCCATTATAAAGTACAACTTGACCCAAGCTCTCATACGGCTATGTGAACAGAAACAAGTTATGGCCCTTCTTTTGCAGAACTGTTACAGCATTGAGCAGAACAATCAGTCTCTTAAAAATATGCATATTAGATATTTGGAGCACAGGGGCAGGCACTCGTCGCTGAGTGCGCTAAAGTTTCATCCCTCCTTCCTGTTGTTGATTGACAGGGCTAGGCGTCTATGTTCTGCTGTTGCCTGGCCCTGTCATCTCAGGCTTGCACCATGCTCCAGAATTTTAGGTTTTCTCTCCTGGGCAGGAAATTGAGTGACGTAGCCGCGACATGTAATTATGATTAGTTTAATTGGCTAGAACAAGCTGACAGGCTTCCTTTAAATAGAATGTCTCTTGTATTTAATCTTAATTTCATTTATCTATTGAATTTTTTATTTTATTTTTGTGATATAGCTGTCTTTGTTTTATTTTCTGTATGGTTTTTATTGACAGAGAAATGTAAAGGTTCACCGAGTTTTATGCAAACTTTTGATATGTCATAGAGACAAATGTAAAATTTTAATTGGCGGGGTCTGATTCCCAGAATTAGCAGAGAGAAGCTCTTGCAAATCACACTCTCTCTGCATGCACAGTGACTTATCTACTAGCTGACATAATGAACTCACCTACCCACTAATGATAATGAAATGACTCTGCTCTGTCCCTGTCAACACAGGAAAGCTGCCATGATGCATGCTGTAGGGGTCAGTGTGAAAACTGGAATATTTCAAGGTGTGGATAGTAGCACAAAAAACTGTAAAAAAATGTACATAATTTTCGGATGATACATTCACTTTTATCTAAAAGATTTTGACTGTGCCCTATAGGACCCCTGTCTGGGTATTTACTCAATACTCACCCCTGGACAGCTCCAAATGTTATATCTGTTTATTAATAGTAAAGGGATATACCTGTTTTGTTGCACATTTATAGTTATATATTTTTTATATTTCAGGTTCATAAATTATGCGGCACTTCAAAGCATAGAGTTTCAAGGTCAGTACGTAACGGAGGAGATACATATATCAACAAGAAGGCATTCAAGGTCAATACGGACAATGAAGAAACCTTGTCTGGAAAAAGGAGGTGAGGAAAAGTCTATCCATAACTCCTTGTCATATGGGCAAATACATATGTTACGGAGAAGGGACGCACATTACTCAGACCACTCGTCACAGCTTAAGTTGAAGGCCTTTGGCAAAGTACATAGAACATATTGTATATTTGTCACCTTCTAAGATATGAACAGATGCTTTCTTCCATAGCATGTGGAGACTCGTACACAAACCCGTTATGTCTCTCTCTTCCAACATAAAATGGAGACGTAGCTGACAGAGGAGAGTTTGAGGTGCCGTGAGCTAATTTGTCATGCTGTGATTTGATATTCAAGGACGAATTGTAGTCTAAGACATATCGAGGCAAGCCATAAACTGTTGGCTTAGGATTACTTAAACATGACCCAGTGCAAGAGATTCTTGACTTCCTAGGTTTGTCTCACTTCAGCAAATGGCATTTATCATGTAGAGAAAGTTAATACAAGGGACTTACTAATATATTATGATTGTCCATATTGCCTCCTTTGCTGGCTGGATTCATTTTTCCATCACATTATACACTGTTGGTTTCCAGGGGTTAGGGCCACCTCTCCAGAGCAGATTCAAGGTGGAAGAGGAGCTCTTGGGCATGCTTTCCTACAATATGTACAGTCAATTCACTGTAGTTAATAAATTCCTCCTTTAAAACTTAACTTTTACTTAATATTCTTAAGAAAGCACAAACCCCCCAACAATCTAAACCATTAAAAAATAGCCATAATTGATACTCAACATATCAGGACATTGAATTGTAATTGGGGCCACCTCACTGTGTCATGTATGGTCCACTCTTACTTACGACCTTCCGTTAATATGAGAGGAAAAGGGGTCGATCTTGGGTGCAGATAGTACAGCAGTTGTTGAGTATGATGTTGCCATGGGAGATGGACACCAGCTAACCCTCAAATGTCCCTAATACTCTCCCTGCCTACAGGCAGAGCACTCACCCCGAAAGGGGCGACCCCAACTCTCGGTGGCTAAACCCTCAATATTTACTACAGTGTCCCTCTTGGGTGTCCGACAGTCCCGGAGATCAGAGAGGCCAGCGTCTTTTCCTATAGTATACAAGCACGGCCACCATTGTTGAATTGCAGGGTGGTCGTAACCCCAGAATAAGAGCAGTGTATAATGTAATGGAAAAATGAATGAAGCCAACAAAGGAGGCAATATGGACAATCACAATTAAATCTCTCTACATGATAAATGCTGTTTGCTGAAGTAAGACAACTCCTTTAAGTTTAATCAGGTCATAGGAAAGTGTTCTGCTGCTTTCTAGAGTGACCTGTAGGGCTTCCAGAGACAATTAAAACTTTACATTTGCATTTGAAATCCATGGCTGCATTTAGCAGAACAAGCACTTTAAAAAGAAAATTATACAAATGAGATGTTTGGTGTGCCGAGGGAGAGTCCTAAGCCCTCAGTGCACCAACTTTCTGTTCTTCCCTTAATGTGGTTTGTGGGCCTTTGGTCAAAACGTATACAAAGTGCCTTTATAAGTTATGCTGAGAGCAATAGATCAATAGGTGCAATCCATGTCTTTTTCCAGTCTGTCCTTCTTCTCAGTGTGTCCCTCCTTTCCAATGTTGATTGACAGGGTCAGGAATCTATATGCTGCTCTCACGGCCTGCGCTGTGCATCAGAATTTTAGTACACGTGCAGTACAGGTCTTCTCTCCAGAGCAGGAACAAGATGCTGCACTGGGCATGTGCTGCAATTCTGGTGTGAGATTATGGGGAGAAGCGAGAGCAGGATTCAGATGCCTGGCCCTCTCAATTAACAAACAAAAGGAGGGGCTTAATGAGAAAAGAGAAGAAACTTTGGTGCCCCTAAGGGCTAGGACCCACGCTCGGTAATCTGAACTGCCCAATGGGCTTATAACCATGATCGGTCTGTAGGACTTTAGGTTTCCTGCTTCCATGGCAATTCTTGGCACCTCTTGCTTGCATCCTTCAGTTCAACTCCTTAGATGCCCCGGTTGTTATAATGGCGTTATCTTCCACCCCAGGTCTTGCAGTTTGATGTTGGATGTATACTCCAGTCATCACCCGCTGCTGATGGCACGGGAACAGCTTCTGCACCTGCACCATCCCCGCGACTTAACTGTACACCTTGGTGCATGAAGTTAGTCCTCACCTCACCATGACATGTAGTTACATTGTGTTGAAGAAAGGGGATAATCTGTAGATCCGGCTGTAGCCATTCTAGACAACCCCGTGTGAGCAAATCTTTCCAGTCCTGACAGTTTGCCACAGTGGATTATTCAATTTATGTTTGCTAAATGTATCATCCGGGCTATTGATACACTGGATTGATAGAGGATTGATACACTGAATACGATTAAAACAAATGCTCAGCTGAGAGGAAGGATAGGTCTGTATTTGTTTTCAGTCAGTGGATGAAAAGAAGATTGTTTAAGTTCACTGACAGCAAGCAGAGATGTTAAAGAATTAAAACCAAAAAGATCACAAAGTTGCAGAACTTTTCACTTAAAAATGATTGAACTTTATTTGCACAATAAAAGAGATTGTAAGGCCTCTTTCACACTTGCGTTGTCCGGATCCGGCGTGTACTCCACTTGCCGGAATTACACGCCGGATCCGGAAAAACGCAAGTGTACTGAAAGCATTTGAAGACGGATCCGTCTTCAAAATGCTTTCAGTGTTACTATGGCACCCAGGACGCTATTAAAGTCCTGAAAAATAAATAAAGTAAAGTCTCTGTTAGATATACTTGTCTTCTCTAGCGCTGCAAATCCGGAGACAATGTGGGAAAAGTCAAATAAGTAAATTTTTGGAAAAGGATTGCGCTGCAGGAGAAAATTCTTTTGTATAAAAATAAAAATATATAATAAAAAGTTCCTTTGGTAGATCTTCAATCAACGTGGTCACAAGCCAACCTCACAACTTAACACTGGTATGGAAATCTGTTCTGAAATGAAAAAGCGCACTATGGTGTAGCAAGTTCCACAAACTTAGCGCCCCTGCGAATAGATTATACTCACAGGGTATCTTGCGAGTGAATGCGTATATGAATGGATGGTGTCTTCAATAGTACTCTGTTGAAAAGAGAGGACTATAGTGTAGCATGTAATTACACTTAAAACGCTTGCTGTAAGGTTATACTCACAGGATGTCCCTTATGAGAGGCTGGAAGGAATCTGTGCAATATTCACAGGCAGCTGGGCGGGTGGAGCAGGCAAGGATCAAGATACTCAAGTAGGAATTTCCAAATATCGATCCGACGGATGGAATGCTTCTGCACCTAGATGGTACTAGACCTCAGCTTCTCAGAAGGACTGGTTAGTGGAACGGATGCGCACCAAAGAGTCGGATAAAAATTATTTAATGAGAAAAAAAATTACAGCTAAAACCACAAGACTAAAGTCTCTGAAATGCTCTGGGCATTTCAGAGACTTTAGTCTTGTGGTTTTAGCTGTAATTTTTTTTCTCATTAAATAATTTTTATCCGACTCTTTGGTGCGCATCCGTTCCACTAACCAGTCCTTCTGAGAAGCTGAGGTCTAGTACCATCTAGGTGCAGAAGCATTCCATCCGTCGGATCGATATTTGGAAATTCCTACTTGAGTATCTTGATCCTTGCCTGCTCCACCCGCCCAGCTGCCTGTGAATATTGCACAGGCAGCTGGGCCACAACAATCAGCTGTTTCAGAGAATCGGTGTGCTTACCTGAGCTCTGGTGAGTGATACAGGCTCCTGGCAGCTTTTCAAAGACAGCGCCGTACATCGTATAGTGGCAGTGAATGGGGCTGAGCTGTAACTAAGCCATGTGACCAATGTACAGTTATTTTATCGGCCGAGGAAGAGGCTGCAGCACTCAAGGCCTCTTCTAACAGCTGATTGGCGGGGGTCCCAGGTGTTGCACCCCCACAGATCTGATACTGATGACCTATCCTGAAGTAATAAATATATTTTCCTGGAAAACCCCTTTAATGACACTGGCTGTATGTTCAGGGTCATTTCCTGCTTCAAAAAAAAATTATACCTATTACCACTTCAATTTTTGAAATAGTTCTTACTCTTCATCAACTTTTCAACCACTGCACAGTACTGTATGGGCCCCTCCAATATTACCGCTTAAACTTTATCTATGTGGCCATACAGTTTAGTTTTAGGAGATGGGCAGCAGGGTGGCTCAGTGGTTAGCACTGGTGTCTTGCAGCGCTAGGGTCCTAGATTCGAATCCGACAAAGGACAACATCTTTGTGGAGTTTGTATGTTCTCCCTGTGTTTGCGTGGGTTTCCTCAGGGTTCTCCGGTTTCCTCCCACACTCCAAAGACATACTGATGGGGAACTTAGATTGTGAGCCCCATTAGGGACAGTGTGATGCTAATGTCTGTAAAGTGCATTAAATAAATAAATAATGAAATTAGTTTGCAGGCTGCACATGTGTCTGTATGGGACCTACTGTATTTAGAATGGGACAAAAGAAATGAGCATTGCTTCCGGTTCCGGCGCGCGCATGGATAGCCGCTAGTTGCAGGAGCTCCGCTCTACCGGCCCGAAAATCGCCGAGCCGCCGCATATCGGGACTATAAAGTGCCCATACAAACCCCCCGGAGTGTCGGGGGCAGCTCATGGAGAAATACTTAATCAGAGGTGGCTCCCAGAACGTGTTACCGTCATCACTCCCGCCAGGTGAGGTGCAGAGAAGCCGGGGCAAGATGGCGCCGACGCAAGACAAACATCAGAGACTCACTAGATCAGCCTCTCAATCAACGCAGAGGAGCGCTGAGGCCTCCTGCTCGGAGGAAGAGGAAGTGGACTATAGCCTGGGGCCGAACGAGGAGTTAACCTCCTCATGTAAAACGATGGCGATAGAAGTGGCTAGACTCCTGGCACCAGATATCAAGGCCTCGTTAGAGGCCACGGTGTCGACGGCCCTGAAACAGCTACAGGCTGAAGTGTCGCAGCATACCTCCCAGATCGCCGAAGTTCAGCAGAGGGTGATGTTAGCCGAGGAAGAGCTGGAAAAGGCGCATAGCAGCACCAGCAAGCTCACTCGCAGCAACCAGTATTTGAAGGAGAAGGTCGATGACCTGGAGAATCGCTCCCGTAGGAGCAACTTAAGAATAATTGGGTTCCCTGAATCGATTCCCCCGAACCAGTTGGCGGACATTTGTGAAGTTGAGATCCCACAAGCACTGGGGCTTAGGGGAACCTGCATAGTAGAAAGGGCGCATCGCCTGAGACCGCCGATGTCAGCAGGGGGGTGCTCGGACAGCACACGACCCAGAACGGTGATTGTTAAGTACTTAAACTATGCCGCCAAGGAGGCCATACTGTCGAAATTCAGGCATCAAGCGCCACCCCTGCTGGTCCGAGGAAAGAAAGTTCTTTTGTTCAGTGACTATTCGGCTGAAGTAGCCAAACAAAGGAGGGAATTCACTCAAATTTGTTCCTCGCTGGCCCAGAATAAAGTGAAATTTGCCTTATTGTACCCAGCGACGCTAAGAATCTTTCGTCAGGATGGCACGATTGACACCTTTCACTCCCCAGGGGAAGCGAGGGAGGCTTTAGAGTCTGATGTGGTGTTCTCGGACATGTTCCCCCCACCTTCCCAGAGATCAATGGCATCGATCAGAGGGAGAGGATCCAGACAGCAACAAGGTCGTTTGGTGCCTGGGCCTATGGGATCGGAGGAGCAGGAGGCGAATTCCGGTGGAAAGCTGAGGCCTTAAAGGGACTCTACAGTTCGGCGAAGCGCCTTTGAATCGATCACGTGAGATGGCAAAAGACTTCTGGTCCATTAACGTTCTGATGTGTTAATAACTGTTATGTCACTAAGTAAGGGCTGGAGGGTGTGGAGCATGGGTGAGACTGTTTTTTGTTTTCAGGTAGTGACAGCAGCTACACGATAACATGCGCGAAAAAAGCGAAGTTAGCAGATATGATGTTAATGTTGTAGGGGTGGGTGTTGGGAAGGGGGGGGGGGGGTTGCACTACTCTGGGACGGGTTGAATCTAGGACGACCAGGCGATGCTATGTGAGATACCGTTGCTATCTGTTCTGGGATGGCTCTCCTGCAGAGGTCTATAGTACCAATCCATTATGAGAGTGGCCACATGGAATGTTAAGGGTCTTAGATCCCCTTCGAAGCGCATGGCGGTGCTACGCCATCTTAAGAAGCTCAAGGTTGATATAGCATTTCTGCAGGAGACGCATCTTGAAGAAGCGGATTTCTGGAGGATGCAGAGGTTGTGGGTGGGACAAGTGGTAGGGTCCTCCTCTGAGGGCAAAAAGGCGGGTGTGATTGTTCTATTGCACAAGCGCCTGCAATATGAGATTCAGTCCACATCGATGGATGATCTCGGGAGGTGGTTGCGCATATGTATAGATTCGCCCGCAGGTCAGTTGGTCATCCACAATGTCTATGCCCCCAATACATCACAGAAGATGTTCTATGAAAGGTTGGAGGTGAATATCCTGAAAGAGGATTCCCAAATGATAATGGTAACAGGTGACTTTAATAGGGTGCATAATGAACAGGAAGATAGGAGACGAGAGACTCCTGGACCTATTGGCAACCAGAGTCGCGCTCAGACCCTACTCCCGCTATTACAGAGCACGGGGCTACTAGATGTATGGCGTTATTACCACCCGGTGGATCGAGAGTTCACCCATTTCTCGCATGCTCAGGGGTCATGGTCACGGATTGACTATTTTCTAGCATCATCGAGACTTCTGTCAAAAGTCAAGATGGTTGAGATTTCTGACTTGCTAATCTCTGACCATGCCCCAGTGATCATGGAAATCATGGACTCAGTCCCTAGGGGACAGGAGTTTGTTTGGAGACTGCCTCAACATTTGTCTAGTGACAAAGAGTTCACAGACAGAGTAAGAGGCTGGTGGTGGGAATACTCGCAGGATAATGCGGAACATAGATCAAATCAAGCTCTTTTTTGGGATGCGGCCAAAGCCGTGCTGAGGGGCCGTATAATGTCCTACACGATAGGGAAAAAGAAGGAGGTGAAGTCTAAATACGAGGAGTCCATCACGCAGGTACGGGAGGCATACACCAACTTTTTACACACACCCACAGAGGCCAACAAGTTATTATGGGTAACTGCCAAACATAACTTTGACTATTGCGTTGAGAGACAAGAGAAATGGTTTGGGGACTATCAGAAGGCGAAATTTTTTAGGCATGGGAACAAGGCAGGGAGATTATTGGCCAACTTGACCCGACTATTTGCCAAGCAGCCTCCAATACACCCTTTAAAGGACAAATTGGGAAGACTTTGCACCCAACCAAAGGAAATAGTGGAAGCATTTGGAGAATTTTTCCAAACTTTGTATACCAGTGACCACTTTGACATCCAGGGAGCTAGGGACATACTGACAAGAGTAGAACTACCACAGCTCTCATGTGAGGTGTTGGAGACGCTGAACCGGGAGGTAGATGAGGAAGAAGTGAGATTGACAATTAAATCCCTGGCGAATTGCAAGGCACCGGGCCCCGACGGGTTCCCAGCTGAATTTTATAAAGCTATTAACCAGGAATTATCCCCAACTTTGACTGCCTTATTTAACGCCATCTTGAATGGTGGAAGCCTACCGGACACGGGCAAACTGGCCTATATAAAAAAACTTCCAAAACCGGGTAGAGATTTAACTCAGCCAGGCTCGTATAGACCGATATCGCTAATCAACCAAGATATCAAGATCTTATCCAAGATCCTAGCTAACAGGCTAGCCAATTGTGTGGCGGACTTGATAGGTCCTCACCAAGTGGGGTTTATGAAGGGGAGGTCAGCGGTGACCAATATCCGGAAGGTTTTGGCAGTTCTAGGTAGGGACAAGAAGGATTTACAGGGTTACGCTCCAGCGTTATTGGCAATCGATGCCGAAAAGGCATTCGACAACGTTAGCTGGCAGTGGTTGGATATGGTATTAGATAGGGTCAGTGCAGTTTCTAGGTAAAATTTCTCTCAGGGCGAGTGTCAAAAAAACTCCCCCCCCCCCCCCCCGGTAACAGTACGTCACGCAGTGCGTGAGGTACAGTGAGTGAGCGCCGCCGCCCGCACTGCCTGCCTGTGGGGGGACATTATTTTTAATAAGGATCACTATGGACATTATTTAGAATGGAGGCTGCTGTGGATGTCATTATAACTGTATAATGTCTGATAGGCCTAGTCCTGAGTTATATTACCCTGCCCTGTATAATAATGTACCCTGATGCCCCTTAGTTATATTACTCCAGCGGGGTAATATAACTAGGGGTATCAGGGATGGGTACATTATTATACAGGGCATGGGCAGGGTAATATAACTCAGCTCAGGACTAGGCCTATCAGACATTATACAGTTATAATGAGTAATGACACCAACAGCAGCCTCCATTCTAAATAATGTCCATAGTGATCCTTATTAAACTTAATGTCCCCCACAGTGACAGTGGCCCCCATTTTCATGTCTCCCACAGTGGCCCCCCCCATTGTAATTAATTCCCCCCATTGTAATTAATGCCCCCCCCATTGTAATAACCCCCATCCCCCCATTGTAATTAATGCCCCCCCCAGACCATCACTCGCCTCACAGCAGGCATCAGCACTGCTCAGGGGCTCAGGGCGGGCGGTAACAGGCAGGCAGTGCGGCGCTCACTCAGTCACTGTATGTCACGCGCCTGCGCCGCCTAGTGGGAGGAGCAGGCGCGTGACGTCAGTAAGTCTGACCAGGGCCGGTGCAAGGATTTTTGCCGCCCTAGGCAAGATAAAAATTGGCACCCCCGCCCCCCCCTTATCAGATCCGGAATTGCGGACCCAGATCTGCAATTCCGAACCTGAAAAAAAATAGTACATGTCCTATTCTTGTCCCCAATAACGGACAAGAATAGGCATATTCTCTTAGTGCCGGCAATGTGCGGTCCGCAAAATGTAGTATTAATAACTAAACAATTAAATAATACACATATTGCATTGTCTACTTACCACCAGGATAATTAGATGATCTGGTCTCTGGCTGCAGTCTGGCTCTGCGGACTCCCTTGTCACTCTCTTCTCCCCCCCCTCCCTTGTCACTCTCTTCTCCCCCCCCTCCCTTGTCACTCTCTTCTCCCCCCCCTCCCTTGTCACTCTCTTCTCCCCCCCCCTCCCTTGTCACTCTCTTCTCCCCCCCCCTCCCTTGTCACTCTCTTCTCCCCCCTCCCTTGTCACTCTTCTCCCCCCTCCCTTGTCACTCTCTTCTCCCCCCCCCCTTGTCACTCTCTTCTCCCCCCCCCTTGTCACTCTCTTCTCCCCCCCCCTTGTCACTCTCTTCTCCCCCCCCCCTTGTCACTCTCTTCTCCCCCCCCCCCCTTGTCACTCTCTCTCCCCCCCCTCCCTTGTCACTCTCTTCTCCCCCCCCTCCCTTGTCACTCTCTTCTCCCCCCCCCTTGTCACTCTCATTCTACTACTCCCCCCCCATCCCTTGTCACTCTCATTCTACTACTCCCCCCCCTCCCTTGTCACTCTCATTCTACTACTCCCCCCCCCTCTTGTCACTCTCATTCTACTACTCCCCCCCCCCCTCTTGTCACTCTCATTCTACTACTCCCCCCCCCCCTCTTGTCACTCTGTCTCATTCTACTCCCCCCCCCCCTCACTCTCATTTCCTCCCCCTTGTCACCTCTAATGTAGCGTGGCCGAGCTCTGTTCGCTCCGCGGTACAGGAGCTTTTGTTTCCTGTACCCGGCTGACAGGAAGTGCTCACTTAGTGTGCACTTCCTTTCAGTCCGGCCGGGTACAAGAAACAAATGCTCCTGTACCCCGGGCCGGACCGAACAGAGCTCGGCCACGCTACACTAATAACTCAGCAGTCTGCAGCGCAGGCAGGCTGCGCAGCACTGAGCCGGCCGCTCAGGAGGCTCAGCATGAGGGGCGCCGCCGGCCGGCCGCCCGATCATTTACCTTCATAACGATTTTTTTTTTTTTTTTTTTTTTTTACTTCAACGGGCGCCCCCTGCTGCTGACAGCGCCCCGGGCGGCCGCCCGCCCCTAGAAACGGCCCTGGATAGGGTCAACATCAAGGGTAACTTCAGAAACTACCTAAGAGCTATATATGAGAATCCCCTAGCAAAGGTGTATGTACCGGGCTTTCTGTCAAAGAACATCAAACTGAGTAAGGGCACGCGACAGGGATGCCCCCTATCTCCCCTGCTCTTTAACCTAGCAGTGGAGCCCCTAGCTAGACTGATGATACAATCTGACACGTTTGAGGGGATCAAAGTGGGTACTCAGGAGCTGAAAGTGAGTTGCTTTGCGGATGACATCCTGATATACCTAGGAGCACCGGAGCATCAGCTAGATCGGGTGATGGAGACGTTAATTAAGTATGGGAGAGTGATGGGCTATAAGATTAATGTGGACAAAAGCCAAATGCTGTTTTTGGGGCGGGGGATTAACCAAGGAAGCCGGATACAATCTAGAGCGGAAATCAGAAAAGATTACTTAACTTACTTAGGCATCAAAATAGGGCGGACCCCGGAGTCGATATATTCATTGAACTATCCCCCGCTGTTATTAAAGATTGAGAGCGAGTTGGAGAAATGGAAAGAGTTACCCCTGTCCTTATGTGGCAGAGCACACTTGATTAAAATGGTGAGCTTCCCTAAGCTACTCTACCCGCTCCAAACAATCCCGCTATTGCTAAAGCACACTGACACCAACAGGATTCAGAGAGCGTTCAATCGCTTCCTGTGGAAGGCCAAAAGACCGCGCATTGCTTATGCGAAATTGACAATGCTGAAATGGGAAGGAGGACTCCAGATGCCAAATGTTCGCCATTATAATCTAGCGGCTTTATTCCGACACGTCAGGGACTGGGTGTGGGAGACAGGGCATCACTCGGCGATCAAGATAGAACAGGGATTAGTTGGTCCATGAAGCCTAGTCGCTCTGCTACATACAAAACTAAAAGATCTTCCAGTATCGATCAGACAGTCCATCTTGCTGAGGGACACCATAGTGGCGTGGAAGTCAATCAGGAAAATCTATGGACTTCCTTACTATGTTTCATCTAAGATGCCATTATGGTCACTGCCGGCGTTCCCCCAGGGCAGAGAGAATATTTTGTTCCAAAGTTGGAGGGCGCAGAATATTATGACACTTAATGACTTATTAGAAGTCAACGGTTGCCAACTGCTGTCCTGGGAACAGGTTAAGGGACGGTATGATCTAACGGACGCTAACTACCTCCCTTTCCTACAAATTCGGAGTTACTGTAAGGCACAGGCAATTTCACTGGGTGATCCGGACAGGCTCACTTGGTTCGCAGCCTTGCTGGGCAAAGATGGGTCGCATATGTCCCTCTCGGAGTTATGCCAAAGGTTACATAGCATACAGATGATAGGGGTGGTAAAGGAGGCCTTTAAACCTTGGGTTAGGGAATTAAACGACCAGGCCATAGCAAGAAAGATGAGGGAGGGCCTGGAATTAGTGCGGAGGGCAGTTTGCAATGAGCAATGGAGGGAAACACAACTGCGTATTTTGCACAGGGCGACTTGTGCCTTTAATCTGTCCTATCAGGATGCTCCTGCCCACTACTTGCGACATTGCCCCAAGTGTACCCTCCCAAAAGCGGGACTTCTTCATGCTTTGTGGGAGTGCCCAAAGGTAAAGCCATTGTGGGAAAAGGCAATAGTTGCAATAAAGGAAATCTGGGGGGAGGAAGTGGGGACAACGCCACAGCAATGCATTTTTCATTACGTACCAAAAAACCAAGAAGAAGATTTAGGGACGGTGGTAGCTAAAGGGGGGGGGGGTGCACGTAATGCTAATGGCAGTTAAAAAGGCTCTTCTGAGGCATTGGCTGGAGGAGGGAGTCCCATCATGGGCGGAAGTGTTGGGGATAATAAAAAATGTTTTGTACCTTGAAAGGTTGGAGGTGGAGCGAGATAAGGAGGGATTAATTGGAAAATTTATCAAGAAGTGGAGAGAGTTCATAGAAAAGCGACTTTTACATTGCGAAATTCAGGAACTGATGGCTCCTTTCAAAATGACTAAATGGTACTTGGAAGCGCAACTAGCTAATAAACTAGGGAAGCTAGATGCCTAGACAGCCCTCACTAGACGCCAATTTTTGGCTAAAACCAGAGAGGATACATCGACATGGTCCCAGATGAGAGTGCGGGGGTTGGGTTGCACATGGGGGGGTGATTGGGGAATGGGGAAGGGAATTCGGGGTGAGGTATTGGGTTGAAAATGAAAATGTTGATGTTTTGAGAATAAATGTACAGATGCCTGCTGCTCTATGCATCACCAGTCTGTAACGAACTGTTATTCATGATCTATGGATGGAATGCATAACCTGTGATAATTCTCATTTCAATAAAGAGATTATAAAAAAAAAGAAAAAAAAAGAAATGAGCATGACTAAAAATCTGTACGGTTCCAATTCAGGTTATTATGATCTGTATGAAGCTGTATACAGATTTAATCCCCAAGTACCGGCAGCAGGGCACATATAATATTAATTGTATGTGTCTGGGATAATAGTACAACATGCACAATATCCTTTATGCGGCAGTAATACTTGTATGTACTCTGTATGTTCTCTCCAAACCTGTTCTGTCTTCATACACGTTCACACAGTGTGCAGTCTGACATTCAGCATAAATCATTCCTGTCCTCCAAATAAGAGGACTGTTCTTTGTAGTCTACCTTGTTTATTGGTCAACAGGCCGTACATATGTGATTGATTATATATGATTGACTGGTAAACAGGATTGTTTGGTAAAACTACAAGAATACAAATAACATGTATAAGTATTAAGCATAGCATAGCATGTACTATAACATTACATTAACACTGACTAGCTAACAGTGATAATAACTTCCTGAGTGACAATTACAACTAGCTGAACAGCTCTGCAGCACACAATATTCCTGAAACAAAGGTAGATCTCTCACCAGATATGCTTTTACAAGGATGATGGAGTTTGAGAAGTAGACATGCATAGAACAGCTCTGCTGATGTGTCCTGGAGACTGGAGACTTATCTTTCCCAGGATGCTTTGCACCACCCACAATGCAGTAGTATTGTAACAGGAAAACAAAGTGTGATACAATTTAAGACCACTGGATGGTGGTATAACCACACTAAACACTTCAGAATTACTCCAACCCTGGCAGAATGAACTAGAATCATTTTCTAACCCTGCTGGGCAGAATACTCCCCATCTGGCGTCAACAGACGCCACTACTGAATCCTTCTTTATTAGCAACCCATTTTGGTCAATTGTGGGATCAAGCTTTTTCAAAGCTCTATCCTTGGCGATTGTTTGGCCGTTGCTGAGGTAGTCTATTTCTTTAGCATAACATTTGTGTTGTATAGTGCAAATTATTATACTCTTGGACCTTTCCATATTGGGAGCGTTAAAGGCATGTTTGCAGTGATAGCAACTTTTGCAGGGCTTCTGACTCACAGGTAATGTCGACTTGTAAGACTGAGCTATATGAACTACACAGGCTAAACCACAAACGAGCAACATCCAGGTGGAGAACCTGTTGAAACGATGGGATTTGAGTTGGTGGTCCGAAGTCACTGTATGTAGAACAGATACTTCAGGTTGGATTTCTCCATTGGCATCTGGGTCTGAAAAATTCAAATGTGTCAGATCTGATGCTGCAAGACGTTGAACGGTACAGTAATGCAGGAGCTGTAAACCATGTTGTGTCCTTAAGGTGGCTTGGTGCGACGGATCTAGTTGTGTAGTCCGCAGGATTATGGTGTGTGGGAACATAGTGCCACTGTTTAGGACAAGTGGATCTCCTGACCCTTAACACCCGATTGCTGACATAGACATAAAAGCATCTGGTTTTGTTGCAAATATATCCTGGGACTACCTTTCTGTCCATGTAAAACTCGACTTCCTCGATTTCCAGGTTTTTTCCTGTTGTTATAAGTTCAGCCAACTCAACATGCAAGCACAGCAGCTCAGAGCTCCAGTCTGGGAATTGTGTGTTTGCGGAGTGGCGCTAGTTTGGTCCGGCTCATGACAAAACCTATATGGCATTGTTCTTTGACATCAATGGTCTTTAGGTATGCTACGGCAGCAATTGCCTTGACTGAAGCATCGCAGAAGATATATAGTCTTTGCATCTTGACTTCAGTAGATGGCACGGAAGCATGTGGTTGTGCCACATGAAGGCTGGACAAAGCTTTGAGAGACTTCTTCCAAACTGTCCACAGGTCTTTTTTCTTCATGCGCAGCGGATCATCCCAATCAAACGTCTCTGTGGTGAAGTCTCTTAACATCATTTTGCCTTGGATATTAACAGGCTCTACGAATTCCAGAGGATCATGATATAAGCTGTTTATGGTGGACAGAACTCTTGTACGTGTAAAGGGCTTTTCTTCCTTACTGATTTGGAAGGGGAATGTGTCTGCCTTTAAATCCCAGAGCAAACCAAGGCTCTGCTGCATGGAAGGAAGTCGGTGCTAAGATCCAAGTCCTTTAGATCATTTAAATGGTCTTGGGGTGAAAACGCCTCCATTAACTCACAGCGATTTTGTGGAACCTCAAATTAGATAGGGCGAGCATTTCTTGGGCCCTTTTCAAGAGACTGATTGCGGTCTCGTTCGTGGGTGTGGATTTCAAGAAGTGGTCCACATAGAAATCCTTTTCCACAAAGGACCTGACATCCGAGCTATACTTTGCTTCACCCTCTTGGGCTGAATGTATGAGACCATAGATAGCGACTGCAGAGGAAGGACTGTTTCCAAAGATGTGCACTATTATTCAGTACTCTACAATGTCTTCATTGGGGTCATTGTTGCAGTACCAGAAGAACCTCAAGTAGTTTCTATGTTCTTCCTTGACGAGGAAGCAGTGGAACATCTGTTGTATGTCGCCATAAATGCTACGGAATCTCTACGGAAGCGGAGAAGTACCTCCAGAAGTCTGTTTTAGAGGTCTGGACCAGACAGTAAGACATCTTTTAGAGAGATGCCTTTGCACCTGGCGCTAGAGTCGAATACTACTCGTATCTGCCCTGATTTTTTAGGATGATACATGCCGAATATGGGTAAGTACCAACACTCCTCTGAGTCTTGTAGCGCGGGTGCCATTTCTGCATGGTTGTTCTGGAATATTCTTTCCATGAAGGTAAAGAAATGTTCTTTCGTCTCCAGTGTCCGCTGAAGTTTGTGCTTGAGGGAGATGAATCGACTGTAGACAAATTCTTTGTTAGGTAAGCGTTGTCTCTGGGGTTTAAATGGTAAAGGTGCGACCCAGCTTTTTGACTTGTCTTTTACAATTCCTTGATCCATGATATCTAAGAACAGCCTGTCTTCAATTGACATTGCGACCCTGTTGTCTTCTCTTGTCCTGTGGAAGACTGTGCACCCTAAGTGATCTTGCTTACCATCACAGGCGTGATCTTCACAGGAGGGATCTGTGAAAGGACAGGCACAGGAGCTCTTTGTGGCAATTCTTTTATCAGGAAACTGCTCTCACATGGCTGAAATAGGGAAGGACGTCCATTTTTAAGTGTATTGGTGAGCATACTGATGACTAAGGTCGACTTGTGCGCTCCTCCTATGACGACCCATCCTAGGTCAAGTCTCTGGGCGTATGGAGCATTTTGGGAACCGTTATTCTGTCCTCTAGCCTTATGAACTTGTAATATGTCTCTACCAAAGAATTCAGACTATCAGGGCTTCTGGGTCCAGTTCCAGTATCAGGTGAGCTATACGCTTCAGGTGGGGGTGGTATGCCACTACCTCTGGTGTAGGTATCTCAGACCGGTTGTCAGGAATGTGATTGCACTTCAGTATCATTGGCAGGGACAAGCAGGGGGATGGTACATTATGAACCTGTTTATAATGGGAACTATGCGTGATCAACGTCTCCTGTAGATTATAAGGGAGTTTTTGGGTAATCGGATTGACACCTCTGGCGGTGTCCAGGAAGGCTAGCCCTGGCAGATCTCCTTCTGCCTGAGCAACCTGTGCTTCTATCAGCAAGTCACTGAGTTCCCTGAGCTTCTGGTAACCCCTTCCCACTATTCTGGGAAAATTATCAATTCTCTTATATAAAGCATTTTCTATAGCTTCTATTGACCCATAACACTCATCAAGTCTTTCCCACACCATCTTTAGGCCTTTGCCCAGATAGTTTATGTTAATGTCTCTGATTCTTTTGGCATGTTTAGCAGACTCGCTTCCAAGCCACTTTACCAAGAGATCTAACTCCTCACTACAGGAAAGATCTAAGTCGTTTAAGGCGTTCTGGAAGGAGGCTCACCATGCCCTATAGTTCTCAGGGCGATCTGTGAACTTTATTAGTCCTTTGGTAACCAGCTTCCGTTTAGCAAAGAACTTAGCGAAGTCTATGGCCTGGTTAGCGTCAGTACTATCCGGTGTGCTGTTGTTATGCTGCGTGTGTGGTGTATCACTATACCTTTTAGAGGTTTCTGGCTTAGGGAAGTCTGTATAATACTGTTCTGACACGAAGGTTGTCCCTTTAATTCAAAGCGAAGTTTGTAGTTTTTGTTCTGTAGGACGGTAGTTGTGGTCAGCATTGCTTTGTCGTATACCGTCCTGCTCAATGTACTGCAGTTCAAGGTAGGATCTTTGACACTCTGTATAAGCTGGCTGATATACTGGATCATAGTCGTCATCTGTAGGGATGAGCGGACCCGTGAATGATCAGGTTCGCCGGGTTCGGCGGAACTTCAGGTCAAGGTTCGGGACCCGAACTTGACTCGAACCCGAACCCCATTGAAGTCAATAGGGACCCGAACTTTGGTGCACTAAAATGGCTGTAAAATAGTCATAGTAAGGGCTAGAGGGCTGCAAGAGGAAGCAAAATGGGGGTAAGAGCAGGACAATTGCCCTGCAAACAAATGTGGATAGGGAAATTACTTAAAATAGATAGAATAGAAAAACTAGGAGGCGGAGGTCAAAGTGGAGTAGGAGGTTGAGGAGGCAGTAGATGTGGCGGTGGTCAGCATTGCTTTGTCGTATCCCGTCCTGCTCAATGTACTACAGTTCAAGGTAGGATCTTTGACACTCTGTATAAAGATCTGTATAAAGACAGTTTTTTTTTTGTTTTTTTTTTTTAATTTATTTATTTTTTATAAATTTAGAAAGGCCCTAAAACATTGGGAAATGGAAAAGAGAACGCAAAGAGAAAGTGTGCTGGAGTATAACAATAATAATAAAATGTATTTATATAGCGCCACCATATTCCGCAGCGCTTTACAAATTCATAGGGTTCATGTTCGAAAGAAAACTAACTGGCTAATATGCAACTGAAACACTAGAAATCAGGGCCCTGCTTGCAAGAGCTTACAATCTATGAGGAATTGGGGGTGACACATAAGGTAGTTAATTGTGATAAGTAGGATTTGAGCCATTATTGAACTGACAGGAGTGGTGCCGGACAATCTACTTCGGGTTTGGGACTACTAGAGGATCGAGTTCAGGCCAGAGCAGTTGGTGGGGGGAGGTTTAGTCGAGGAATAGTCAGTTTAGGTAGCTTGATAAGCCTGCCTGAAAAGATGTGTTTTTAAGGCACGTTTGAAGGTGGAGAAGTTGTGAATTGACCTAGTATTCCAGGGCAGAGTATTCCAAAGAGTAGGTGCAGCTCGATAAAAATCTTGAAGATGGGAGTGAGAAGTACAAAATTATGGAGGTTATTATTCTTAGGTCGCTAACAGAACGGAGAGCATGAGTAGGGTGGTAGATGGAGATGTATGGAGGTGCGGCACTGTGGTGGACAGCTTTGTGGGTGTGGGTGAGAAGTTTGAACCATCATCGGTAAAGCAGTGGTCGAGTGCAAAGGTTTCCATACCAGCGACCACGGAGAGGACATCTTTTGAACCATCCAGGTTCCAACAACTGGTAAAACAGCATATAACTATACGAAACATCCGAGTGATATAATCGAACGATTTTTTGCAAATAGACTCCCACATAGCAAACTAAGAGGTCTCATTCATTTGGAGTACTCCTATTATATAGATGTATGCATGAGCTCCGCTTTGTATTTATCTATATATTCATGCTGATAATTTGACATGTAATTAGGTTATGTCTAAATATTTTAATATTTTAGTGGCGAAATAAATTATATGTATGCAAAAATACTGTGAGCCAGCCTGATTGATTCATTAACAAATCTACTGATAGTCTGTCCGATGGGGGCTGTATAAAGGGAGAAGAGTCGAGAACCTAGTACTGAGCCCTGAGGAATGCCGACATCAAGAGGAAGAGGAGAAGAAGAAGAGCCAGCAAATGATACACTAAAGGAGCGACCAGAGAGATAGGAAGAGAACCAAGAGAGAGCAGTGTCCTTAAGGCCAATTGAGTGGAGCATGGTGAGGAGGAGTTTATGGTCTACGGTATAAAACGCTGCAGAGAGATCCAGCAGAATCAATAGCGAATAGTCACCATTTCTTTTTGCTGTTAGGAGACCATTAGACACTTTAGCAAGGGCAGTTTCTGTAGAGTGAAGAGGGTAAAAGGCAGATTGTAAGGGGTCAAAAAGAGAGTTTGCAGAGAGATAGCTTATTAAGCTGGGTGCAGTCGGTATACTTGTCTATTAAGCACAAAGTATGGACAAGTCCTGTGGGATCCATGCCTGGGTAATTGTAATGAACGTGAGCTTGTCTACGTTGGCTGTGGGCAGGCGGCTGCTCTTGTCTGTGATCACCCCCCCCCCCCTGCCGTGCTAAACACACGTTCAGACAATACACTGGCAGCAGGGCAGGCCAGAACCTTCAAGGCGTAAATGGAAAGCTCAGACCATGTGCCTAACTTGGAGACCCAGAAGTTGAATGGGGAAGACCCATCAGTCAGTACGTGTAGGCATGTGCACATGTACTGTTCCACCATGTTGCTGAAATGCTGCCTCCTTCTAAGATGTTACATATCAGATGGTGGTGCTGGTTGTTGTGGCGTGCTGACAAAGCTTTTCCACATTTCAGCCATGCTAACCCTGCCTTCTGAGGTGCTAGCGGTGCCCGAGCTGCGTTGGCAACTTCTTCCTCCTCCTCTGCTTATGCCTTGTGCTTCCACTGAGCCCCCGCTGTCAGGAATGCCATCAGCAGCGCGTCTACCAGTGTGCTCTTGTACTTGCGCATCTTCCGATCACATTCCAATGACGGAATTAAGGACGGCATGTTGTCCTTGTAGCGGGGATACAGCAGGGTGGCCATCCAGTAATCCGCACTGGTTAGAATGTGGGCAAATTGGCGGTTGTTGCGCAGGCACTGCAGCATGTAGTCGCTCATGTGTTCTAGGCTGCCCAGAGGCAATGACAAGCTGTTCTCTGTGGGAGGTGTATCACCTGTGTCCTCTGTACCCCCCAGCCGCGCTCCAGTGATGCCCATGAGCTGCTTTGGGTGCCACCCTGCTGTGAACATGGTTCCTCCTCCTTATCCTCCTCGTCATCTTTCAGAACTGTGTCCTGGCTGGACAGTTGTGTACCTGGCCTCTGTTGGTGCAGGAACCCACACTCTGAGCCACTTGTGAATGACTGGCCTGATAACCGTGGAAATTATCCCTTTTCCTCCTGTGCCACATCCTCTTCCATCATCGCCCGAAGTGTTTTTTCAAGGAGACATAGGATTGGGATAGTAATGCTGAGGAGGGCGTCATCGGCACTGGCCATGTTGGTGGAGTACACAAAACAGCGCAACATGGCACACACGTCCGGCATAGAGGCCCACTCGTTGGTGGTGAAGTGACTCACCCGTGCTTGCTGCAGCTCAAACTCCACTATCGCCTGCTGCTGCTCACACAGTCTCTCCAGCATGTGTAAGGTGGAGTTCCACCTTGTGGGTACGTCGCATGTGAGGCGGTGAGCGGGAAGGCCGAAGTTAAGCTGTAGCACAGACAGACGAGCAGCAGCAGGGTAAGAATGCCGAAAGCGCGCACAGACGGCCCACACTTTCTGCAGCAGCTCTGACATATCAGGGTCATTTTTCAGAAACCTCTGAACCTCTGCACCACCAAATTCAGCGCATGTGCCAGGAAAGGGATGTGCATCAAACTGGCTAGGCCCAGAGTTGCTACGAGATTTTGCCTGTTATCGCATACCATCAGGCCGGGCTTGAGGCTCCGTCCACAGCTCATGCGCATTGTGGGCTTTTCCCCCCAAACAGATGAGTTTCAAAACAGCCTGCTGTCGTTTCCCCCTGGCTGTGCTGAAGTTGGTGGTGCAGGTGTTACACTGACCGGATGAGGAGGCGGTAGAAGAGGAAGTGGAGTAGGAGGAGGAGGCAACAGGAAGAAAATGTCCTGCAATCCTCGGTGGCGGAAGGACATGCTCCAAACTGCCATCCGCCTCGGGTCTACCATTTACCCAGTGTGCAGTTAGAGAGATATAACGTCCCTGCCCATGCTTACTGGTCCACGTATCAGTGGTTAAGTGGACCTTGCCTCAGATGGCATTGCGCAGCGCACACCTGATTTTGTCTGCCACTTGGTTGTGCAGGGCAGAGATGGCTCACCTGGAAAAGTAGTGGCGGCTGAGAACCACGTACTGTGGGACAGCCACCACCATAAGGTTTTTAAAAGTCTCAGTTTACACCAGACGGAATGACAGCATTTCAAAGGCCAATAATTTTGAAATGCTGGCATTCAGGGTGAGGGATCACTGGTGGGTAGGGGAGTACTTCCTCTTTCTCTCCAGTTTTTGGCAGATGGACAGCTGAATGCCTCCATGGGACAGTGTGGAGATGCTTAGTGATGGTGGTGGAGGTGGGGGTATTGCTGCCACATCCTATGTTTGTGGGGTGGCAGATGCCTCTGTTACTCCAGAGGGGGAGGAAGAGGCCGAGATCACAGCAGAAGAGGGAGCAGGTGGAGCCTAAGATCTTTTGTGGATTTTGATCGGTGTACTCCACTGTCGCTCGTGCTTTGCATTAAGATGCCTGGTCATGCAGGTGGTGCTCAGGTTTAGAACATTTATACCTCGCTTCAGGCACCGATTGCACAGCGTGCATCCACTCGCATTTTGTCGTCAGCACATTGTCTGAAGAACTGCCACGCCAGGGAACTCCTTGGAGCTGGCTTTGGTGTGCTCAGTCCCTGGGTGCGGTGGGCAGTAGCAGGAACACTGGCTAGGGGACGTCTACTCTGCTTTTGCACCCTGCTCCCTCTTTTGCTGTGTGGCTGGCGGTGTAAGACCACCACCTCTTCTTCCGAACTGCACACGTCACTCGCATGACTTTGATTCCATGTGGGGTCTAGGACCTCATCATCCTCCACATCGATGATCTTCCACCCACTCTTCACCCCTGCCCTCCTTGCCGGACTGCACACTGCAGAAAGCCATAGCAGTTGGCACCTGTGTTTCGTCAACATCAGAGACGTGCTGCGGTGGTCCTCCCATGTCCACATCATGAAACATAAGTGGTTCGTCATCAGTGCACTCAATCTCTTCCACTTCTGGGGCAGGGCTAGGTGGATGGTCCACGGAAACCCTGCCAGCAGAGTCATCAAAAGGCATAAGAGACTGCTGCATGACTTGGGGCTCAGATTGATTGGCTGAGTTGCAAGGGGGTGAAGTGAAAGACAGATGCCCATGGGCTGCAGTTGTCAACTCTGCGCTTCCAGCAGGGGACCGGGTGGGAGACAATGTGAAGGAACTGGAGGCACTGTCAGCCACCCAATCTACTACCGCCTCTACTTGTTCTGGCCTCACCATTCGTACACTGGTATTCGGGCCTACAAAATAACGCTGAAAGTTCTGTCGCCTACGTGTACCTGAGGAATGTGTTTCATTGGGCGTGTAGCTGGCACAGATTGACCAAATCCTCTCCCTGCAACAGGAGCTCCACTAACAGCACCAGCACCACGACCGGGGCCACGTCCCTTATTTGATGCTCTCCTCATTCTTTGAGGTCACCCACTGAACTAATGGATTAACTAGATTTCCTTGCCACGTATGTAGTGTAGGTGTACCTCACACCCCAAATAGGTATATGTCACCTATTGAACTAACAGACAGATTAACTATATTAATTTCCCTGTCATGGACGCAGTGCAGGTGTACCTCACACAAAAAATGGGTATTTGTCACCCACCGAACTAATAGGTGGATTAACTATATTAATTTCCCTGTCACAGATGCAGTGCAGGCGTACCTCACACCAAAAATGGGTATATGTCACCCACCAAACTAACAGACAGATTAACTATATTAATTTCCCTATCACGGATGCAGTGCAGGGGTACCTCACACAAAAAATGGGTATATGTCACCCACAGATCTAACAGACGGATTAACTATATTAATTTCCCTGTCACGGATCCAGTGCAGGTGTACCTCACACCAAAAATGGGTAAATGTCACCCACCGAACTAACAGACAGATTAACTATTATATTTTTGTGTCGGGGTACAAAGATGGTGCATTGCACCTACAACAAAGATCACTATAGGTCATCCACAGAATAATAGCCAGATGAGATTCCTAACACTCTCCCTCACTTCAGCTGCCTGCTTCCTGTCCTTGCACTACTGAGAGCTGATGGGCAGTGCTACATGTGATTCAGCTTGTATAGAGGCTGGGTCACATGATGCACCAGCCAATCACAGCCATGCCATTACTAGGCATGGCTGTGATGACTTCTAAGTGCCCACAGCTTAAAAGCTTGCTGATTGGCTTCCCTGCAGCCTTTCAACATGCTTTATTAAATGCCCTAACACCAAACTCGAACCCAAACTTTTTCTGCAAAACATCTTGGGATGCTGATGGACGTATTCTGAGACACGCTGTGTTGGATCTTGTTCATCTAGGTCTGGCCCAAGTACTGTACTTTGCTGTGTTTCTCGGATTTGGGGAACTCCAAGGCTTCTAGGAACTCTGCTTTGGCTACTGAGGCTGCTGCTTCTTTCTCTGCGGTGAGTTTTTCCAGTGACACTTGCAGGCGTACTCTCTCCTTTTCCATTGAAGCTTGGTAGCGTACTATCTTCTTCCAGTGACGCTTGACTGTATACTCTCTCTTTTTCCAGTGATGCTTGCAGGCATGCTCTCTCTCTTTTTCTTGATCTGCTTGCCTTAGCTTTAGGCTACATTCACACGTCAGTATTTTTCTATATCCCGAATTTCGGTCCGTTTTTTGCGGATCCGTTGTTCCTGAAAATGTTTCCGTATGTCATCCGTTTTTTGCGGATCCGCAAAAAACTGAAACATGTATAAATTTCAATAAGCAAATAAAGTTGTTTGGATTTCTTTGAAAAAAAATTGAAAAAAAAAAGTTTCTGTTTGCAGGATTTAATTTCCAGGAACGGAATCCGCATAAAATGGATGACATACGTAATGACATACGAATGTCTTCCGTTTTTTGTGGATCCATTGACTTTGTATTGTACCATGATCCGATTTTTGCGGAAAAGAATAGGACATGTTTTATATTTTTTCAGACATGCGGAACGGAACAACGGAAACGGACAGCACACATTGTGCTGTCCAATTTTTTTCAGGACCCATTGAAAATGAATGGGTCCAGATCTGGTCCAGATCTGTTCCGCAAAAAACGGAACAGATCAGGAAAGAAAAAACGGGGATGTGAATGGACCCTTAGTTGCATCTCTTGTGCGGCAAAGGAAGACCTTACTTTTGCTGCCTCAGCTTCTGCACGGGGCGAGAGCAGCAATTTATTTTATTATGGACTTGCTAGAGCAGCTTGCTCGTGACCTGGTCCTGAACAATGATGCTAGGCTAGTGGACATTGTGTGCCTGTTTGCTGGCTGCTTAATCTCTCTGGGTGGACTCAGTCTATGTAGAAACAGACTTCAGCATGGTCTGGATCGTGCTGCACTTGCTGGGGGCTGCACTCTCACTTCTTGTGACTGTATGGCAGCCGCTGCAACCTTGTACGCAGGACCGCGCGTGTGTGTATAGTCAGATTCACTATCGCTGGTGACTAGCATCTGTTTTACTATTCTGTCTTCATACACGTTCACACAGTGTGCAGTCTTACATTCAGCATAAATCATCCCTGTCTTCCAAATGAGAGAACTATTTTTTGTAGTCTAACTTGTTTATTGGTTATCAGATGGTACATATGTGATTGATTGATTGATTATATACGATTGATTGGTAAAACTACAAGAATACAAATAACATGTATAAGTATTAAGCATAGCGTAGAATGTTCCATAACATTACATTAACACTGAAGCACATGGTAAAATGGCTGCCTGTACATAAGATTGCATGGCTAGCTAACAGTAACAACAACTCCCTGAGTAACAATTACAACTAGCTGAACAGCTCTTCAACACACAATCCCTGAAACAAAGGTAGATCTCTCACCAGATATGCTTTTACAAGGATGTTGGAGTTTGAGAAGGAGAAATTCATAGGACAGCTCTGCTGATGTGTCCTGGAGACTGGAGACTTATCTTTCCCAGGATGCTTTGCACTTCCACAATGCAGTGCGCCACCCACAATGCAGTAGTACTGTAACAGGCAAACAAAGTGTAATACAATTTAAGACCGCAAGATGGTGCCATAACCACACTAAACACTTCAGAATTACCCTGACCCTGGCAGAATGAACTAGAATCATTTTCTAACCCTGCTGGGCAGAACAAAAACAATGCCTTTCCTTTCAAAGTTTATCCAGACAATGTGTGCAGATAGATACAGTGATGATAGATCTATAATAATGGCCGTTCTCTCTTTGTGTATACTCACTTCTCCAATGTTTGGCCAAATGCCCGATATTTATTTTCTATGCAGCTAATTAGTTAATATCTAGCAGCTGCTCAGTCTCCTGCCTTCTGCTGTGATATACTGTACAACTATCTGATAAAAAAGTTAAGGTCCATTTTTGCGCAAAATCTTTCATTTGACATATTACAGGCACATGAAGATAGTATTGATAAAGGTATGGTTGTTCAGACCTAAAATGACCACTCCTATTGGCCACTCTAGGCTTCACTTTAGGGGAGACTTTGGGGTTCATTCATTAAAGACTGCTGTTTCACTAGCGTTCTCAGCAAAAAAAAAAAAACAGCTGAAGGAAGACCTGACTAATTTTTTGGGCGTACGTCTCTTAATAAATTAGTTGCATCTTCTCCTGTCCTTGTGCCATCAGCTGCTGTTAGATGACGGCTCCTCATTCTAGTTCTAAAGCTCAGGATCTACCAGGGCTTGTAGGAAGACCTGCTGATCTGGAGGCAAGAAGGTAGATGATACTTAGAGGGGAGATGATACCTATCAGGACAGGGGTGTTATGCCTGGAGGGCAAAGTCTTACTTGGGGATGGGAGATGAGAAGTTAAACCTGGAAGATGGGATTGTATGTGCAGGGGGAATGAGTGATTATACATAGGTGAAGTGACATCTTTGTGGAGAAGATGGAACCTCAAGGACGGCAGAGGGGAAGATGATACCTGGTAAGAGGAGGGGGAGGTTGATATCAGGAGAGGGAAGAGAGTAATACTGGAGGAGTGGTTACCTAAAGGGTAATGGCTCGTTCACATGGCGGAATTTGCCAGCAGAATTTTGATGTGTACACTAAAATTTCTGAGGTGGCCATGTGGTGTCTGCCTCCCATTATTTTAAATGGGAAGCAGCGCTGCAGTTCTCGGGCCAGCAGTTTAAAGGTGCGATCTCACCCAGCAGAAACAAAGTAGTAGGTCCAGCACTCGGATCTTGGATAAAACCATACATTTTTTATTTCAAATCTCCCAACACCAGTCAACGCGTTTCGGACTGTAGTCAGTCCTTATTCATGACATCAAGAAGACCTCACCAAGAAGGGACAGGCTCTGCCTGAAGCCATGAAGGGTATCCTCAGTTCAGCTTCATTCAAGCGTCAAAATCCACAGTGTGAATGTACCCAGGGGAGATAATATCTGAAAAAGGGGATGTAGGAAATTACATTGCGAGAGGCAAAAACCTGGAGGAGGTGATTCCTGAAGGGAGGAGACAACACCTGGAAAGTGTGGGGGGGATACACAAAGAATAGTGATACTTGGAGTGAATATGATGATATCAGAAAGAAGGGGGATGATCCCTGGTGGGGGGAGATGATGCTTGGAGGATGACAGAAGAGGTATATTACCTGGAGAGAGAAAATCAATCATATATTGGGGAGAGGTAAAGATGTCTGCTTTGGCTCTGTTACTTGTTACTAGGGCACTGCACTCATACTAGAACAAAGAAGACTCTATGATCATGGTGCTAGAGTAATACATTTGTGTGTCAAGGGCAGTATGAGGGCTGTTAGATATACACTTTTGCTTCCTAGGTTTCTTCTTTTTATGTTTTTCCTACATCAATTGTGCAGGGAAATAGGAAGGGGGGCACCAAAAATAAAAATCTTGTATGGGGCGCTATCAACCCTAGACCGGTCCTGTATCTCTGTACATGGGTAATGCACAAAATGATGTCACAGAACAGGAATAATAAACATGGTGATGTCACAGCTAGTGACTAAGGACCACATTGATGTCACAGCACAGATACAGTCTCATAATGCAAAGAGTGCACACACTGAGGCCACACTACAGAGTCCTGCAGTGATATCACACTACTGGTATAATTAATGCAATGATGTCACAGCACAGGAGTAATAAACACTGTGCAAAAGGTAAAACATAATGCAGAAAGTGATGTCAAGGTACAGGCCGAACAAACTGTGATGTCACAATACAGAGAACAAAGTCAGATCCCATCATTGGCTACATCTGTATGATAAATGAGCTCGCTATTAGTCTGCATACTCCGGGGTTTTGTTTCTTATTGAAGAGACACAGCAGTATATGGCAGTTCTCCCTGGGAAAATGCAAATAAAATCATTCCAGCCAAACCAGAGAAAACCCCACTATAGACAATACTGTTTTGGGGGTTCTTGGTGCTCATCAGTAAAGAGCAAAGTACTGGTTGACTGGATGAGATGCTTTAGATGCAGTTCAGGATGGAAAGGGGCTACTGTCTCTAGTTTGGCTGGTATGCCATTATTTTCTTAAATATTTTCTTTTGTGCTTTGCCTGAAAAATAAGCCTGTGTACACTGCTGCAGTGTCTCTTCGATGAGAAGCAGTACTGCATCTAAAGCTTCTTATCCATCCAACCTGTACCCTGCTCTGTGCTGGTGAGGGGCAAGAACCCTGAAACAGTGTTGTCTACAAAGTGGTGTCTACATGGGCGTAACTATAGGGGGTGCAGAGGCAGCAGTCACTACAGGGTCCAGGAGCCACCGACATAATAGAAAGCGCATGCTGGTCAAGCTACACCTGTGGCTGGAGGGAAGGGGTTTGGTCAAGAATTTGGCATGGGGGAGGGGGGGGGGGGGTGTCTCAGGCAGTACAAAGGCTATGTGATTCCCTGCCCCTGGCCACAAAGCACTGAGGGAAGGGGGCCTAAGTTGAACTCTTGCACCAGGGCCCATGAGCCTTTAGCTACGCCCCTGCATCCAACCTGTACCCTGCTCAGTGCTGATGAGGGGCAAGAACCCCGAAACAGAGGGGTGTCTATGGTTTGACTGATATAAGTTAATTTGTATACTTAAAGACTTGAAATACAGTAACATAACATTTTCACACCACAGAAGAAGTAGGGTAGTGCCCAAGGACCCATGGCCAGAGGGGCTCACCACCAAGACGACTCTCCTTAAAGTGCAGATCCTGGAAATTTAAAAAAAATTGCAAGGTATAAGTGATCCACAAATGCAGTTTTAATGCCCAAGAGTCGGTCATAGTCCCATACCATAGCGTGCATGCATTTATTCCAAATTAATAAATCATAAAACTTCCCTAAAGACAGATCACACTAGGGTCTCTTTAATGGCCTCATTGAGCATCTGCTAACATGACATTGCTAACTGTGTTTGTTGTTCTTCCAGGGAGTTTATAATGAAGCTGAAAGCCTATAGTCATTTTTATGGCAGTCTGCCTGCCCTCGTCTGTCGTCATCCCACTGTAGCTGAAAATGACACATCCTGCTGGAACGGACAGGAGATAGTTGCAAGGTAATTATTTGCTATGCTGGGTATCTTTATTGCCCTATATATGTCATGCTTTTTTGTTGTAGACAATGCACTGGTTCCGTGAAATCGCTTGATAATGACACACATTAATTTTGCTTTTATTGTTCTCTTCCTTTTAATTTTCTGTAATACTATTTTGCTACTTGCTCTTAGCAAATCACCATTTTACCATTAACCGTATTGTATGCTCTGTCAGCAGGTGGGTGCACAGGCACTAATTAAGGGCTGCATGTAGGACTGTAGAATTGTAGAAAGAGGGAGAAAACGTTTTAAAGGGTTCATCTCATGATGTAAATCATGAAACTCCGACATTGTAAAGTATATGACAATCTCCTTCATACAAAGCTAGAACCAGAGAACCAGCCCTTAACTTCACATGGAGCCAGAGGTCATCCCATTCATTGCTCCGACTGCTCTGCTAGGTTTATTTCAAGCTGGCAGCTCAGGGGGTGTGTCCTTTCTCAAGGGCATATTCTTTCTCCTGCAGCTCTCTCTCTCTCTCTATTACTTCTCAGGCAGTGTGTCCTTTCTGCTACAGCTCTCTCTCTCCCTTTGACTGTCACAGCGTCTAACTGAAGAAAGGACTAATAGCAGTTGAAGGCTGGATAAAGAAATAAGGAAAAGCGCGAACAACAGATTTTGTTGAATAACTCAGTGGCTACACTAAATTTTTAATATCATGCAATCACAAAAATATTCACATCCTGGTGCTGCTTTGAAAAAATGTGAAATAGTTCATGGACCAACCCTTTTATCAAAAAGTTAAAGTTTGTAAAACCATTAAATTACAGTCAGAGGTTCCTCTACAGTACATGCAATATACTGTATATAGTCATTCAGAAAAAAATAACGAACCCAGACAAAATGTTGGTTGCTGCAAAACTCGGCATGCAGTTATGTCAGGTAGATATGTAAATTACAGGTGTGGTCTGATTAGACACTGGGTCTTGCCACGAGAGGATATAAAAGTGCAACCCCACTGCTCTATAAAAAGGCTTTCAGAGGCTACTTTTGGGTAGTGCACCTCTTGGTGAGAGATGAATGACTGCTAGAAATGCCTCTAGGATGCACTTGAAGACATTTTGCCCAGTTGACAGACTTTGAGAGGGGGCACATCATCGGACAGAGAGAAGCAGGATGGTTGTTTTGACGAATTGCCCGCCATCTCTGTACACTGACAATAAGCATTCAGCATTTTTCAGTCATCTCTGTTGTAGAGTATTTTTACCCTTTTTTGTAACGCTTTAGTCATTAGCAAAGTAGATCAGTAGTTAGAATGGTTGCCTTACAGCGCTGGGGCCCTGGGTTTGAATATGATCACACGCAACATCCAAATAGAATTTATATGTTCTCCTTATGTTTGCATGTGTGCCCTCTTGATTGTTCTCCTTCCATGTTCTGAAATATGCTGACAGGTTGATTGGCCTCCTACGAAATTGGTCCTTATATGTGCTTGAATTTTGATTGTGAGCACCACTAAGGACAGAAACTGATGTGTGATGATGTGTGTACAGCACCGCAGAATATGTTGGTGCTATATCACCATAAATATTGAAATTACCCTCCTCTGAATAAAAGCTTACCCTTGTGAAGTCTGGCACATTTCTGCAGTGGGCAGTGTGGGTCATTAGTGACACCTAGTGGACATTACTAGAGTTGACTTTTTATTCTTTAAAATGTCTCAGTTCATTGCCAGCAGCGGACTTGAATGATGATTTCTCTTTGAACACAGCACTCTTATGTCTCTTTAAGAACATTGGTAATATTGCTGCTAATCCTATGACACTAGCCAGACCTACATGCAGCGTTCTTGCAGGCTTACACATCACCTTGTCTATGTTGTTCATTTGTGTGTTAGTCTCATCCTGCATTATGCAAATATTCAGATCTGTTTGACCTTCAGTGCATATGAGAAAAAACTTTCTGTTTAATGACTGTTACATTATCCATAGAGAAGGCTGAAATTATATACTTCAGTTCTGTTTCATTCTTCATATTTGAGTCGTATATATTCCCAGCACTATTAGGGAAGAGTCAGCTGAAGTATATATCAGCGTCTCCTCGGTGAGGAACCTTAGGTATTAATTAACCTGTACTTACAAAGCTGACCTAAACACTACAGGGACGACAAGGTGTCAGCAGATCATTTTTAAAAATTACTCATGCATCAAGGATATGCGTCCATTAATATGAATGACCAGGCTCGAGGCGGTGTGCGACCTCTATTTGTCCAACTGAAGGATCGGTTTGGGGATGTTTTTCATCGAATTTAATGTGCATTTAAAGTTAGATTTTTCACATTTTAATAGAATTTAATAGCGTCCCAAGAACTCATCCTTAAATCAGTTGGAGACATCTTTTTAGTATTCAGCAGAATTATAAAGCATGGGCTGCATTTTTAGAGGTTATAGGCTTCCCTAGAAATACTCCAGACGCGCTGGTTTCTTATATCATGACCCCAATTACCACGCCATATGCGACTTAAGCCTCAATGACACGTCAGTGTTCCACGGACTCGTGCTGTACATGTTCTCCACGGACGGCACACACACCCGTTCATTTTAATGTGTGTATTCACACAAGTGTTTTATCACGGTCTGTAGGTCCGTGTTTTTTTTAGCACGGATGCATGCTCTGTTTTGTCAGTGTTCACAGATCCATCACGCCCATTATAGTCTGCCATCCATGTTTCATCCGTGTTTCACGGATCATTAGGAAGAGATGCTTTGAAAATAATTTTTGAGCCGTGCAGGGTCAGTGAAACATGGATGACGGCAAAAAACGGACACATGGACCCAATATGGATCCTTCACAGATGCATGACCTTTTCAAGGATTTGGGCACGGATGTGTGAATGAGACTTTAAATGGATGCAAACACAAAAATCCGTTTTTTTGTTTTGTTTTGCCTAAAGCAAGACTATCACCAGGGGAGATCCCTTTAATGTTCTCTCTGTCCAGTAGTTTTAATCATTTTACATTTTTGGTGACCAGGACTTCTGACTTAGCTAGCGATAATTATACGACCCATTAAAGGGAATCTATCACCAGGAAATTCGCTGATAAACTAGGCACAATGTCTTGCTCAGCTGAGTTTCATTGTGATAATACCTAGCAATCCATTGCTTCATTCTGGGGAAAAAGTACATTTAACCACCTCCAGTCCCCCCATAGACTATAAATGTCCAGGAGGTGGTTCTATATTTCTGAATAGACATTCCAGAACGTCCGTTCAGAAACTGCAGCTGCACGCTAATCTTGCAGCTGCTGATCGGGTTGCCCACTGTCAGTGACAGCAGGGCAACCCAGAGAGAAGGCAGGGACAGTGCCCAGGTGTCCCTGCCTTCTGGATCGCTGCTATGCGCTTCCTGTTCCGGCCCGGCGGTCATGTGACCGCCGGGACCAGAGAGTGCAGGAGCTGTGTGAGGTCTTTCACAGACCTCGATCAGCCCTGCACTGAGGCTGTACACAGCCTCTCTGGGGGGTGCATTTCTCCTGTAACTGGGGCTACTATGTCAGCCCCAGTTACAGGAGAAATCAACAGTGAAAAAATTTTTTTTAAAAGTTAAGTAAATGTCCCCCAGAGGTCTTGTATGACCTTATGGGGGACGAAAAGTGTAAAATAAAAAAAATAAAAGTAAAGTGTTAAAAAAATTTAATAAAAAAAGGTTTCACGTGTAAAAAAAAAAAAAAAATCCCCAAGTAAGGAATAAAAAAAAATGTTAAAAATAGAAAAAATAAAAATAAAATAGACATATTTGGTATTGCCGTGTCCGTGACAGTCGGCTCTATAAATATATCACATAATCGACCCAGTCCAATAAACACCATAAAAAATAATAATAATAACTGTCAAAAAAAGGCATTTGTCACCTTACATCACAAAAAGTGCAACACCAACTGATCAAAAAGGTTTATGTCCCACAAAATGGTACCAATAAAACCGTCACCACATCCCGCAAAAAATGAGCCCCTACATAACTATAGCTCTTAGAACATGAAGACAGTAAAACATAATTTTTTTGGTTTCAAAAATGCTATTATTGTGTTAAAGTGAAATAAATAACAAAAAGTATACATATTAGGTATTGTCGCGTCCGTAAAAACCAGCTCTATAAAAATATTACATGACCTAACCCCTCAGGTGAACACCGTAAAAAAAAAAAACAAGCAATTTTTGTCACCTTACATCACAAAAAGTACAACACCAAGTTATCAAAAAGGCGTATGTCCCACAAAATTGTACTAATAAAACTGTCACCTCATCCCGCCAAAAAAATGAGCCCCTACATAAGAAAATCTCTCAAAAAAAAAACTATAGCTCTCAGAACATGGACACATAAAAACATAATTTTTTTGTTTCAAAAATGCTATTATTGTGTAAAACTTTAATAAATAAAAAAAGTATACATATTAGGTATCGCCACGTCCGTAGCAATCTGCTCTATACAAATGTCACTTGACTGAACCCCTCAGATGAACGCTGTAAAAATAAATAAATAAATTTAAACTGTGCTAAAATAACCAATTTTTTGGCCACCTTGCCCCATAAAGTGTTATAATGAATGATCAAAAAATCATATGTACCCAAAAATAGTACTAATAAAACTGGCACCTTATCCCCTAGTTTCCAAAATGGGATCACTTCTTGGGAGTTTCTACTGTAAGGTGTATCAGGCGGGCTTCAAATGGGACATGGCATCTAAAAATGATGTGGAGTTCCTTTTCTTCTGCGCCCTCCGTTGTGCCCATACAGCAGTTTATGACCACATGTGGGGTGTTTCTGTAAACCGCAGAATCTGGGTAATAAATATTGAGTTTTGTTTGGCTGTTAACCATTGATGTGTTAAAGAAAAAAATTGATTAAAATTGAAAATCTGCCAAAAAACTGAAATTTAAAAATTTTATCTCCATTTTCCTTTAATTCTTGTGGAACGCCTAAAGGGTTAACAAAGTTAGTAAAATTGGTTTTAAGTAACTTGAGGGGTGTAGTTTCTAAAATGGGGTCATTTATGGGGGTATCCACTATGTAGGTCCCACAAAGTGACTTCAGACCTGAACTGGTCCTTAAAAAGTGGGTTTTGGCAATTTTCTTAAAAATGTGAAGAATTGCTTCTAAACTTCTAAGCCTTCTAATGTCCTAAAAAAATAAAATGACATTTCCAAAATGATGCCAACATAAAGTAGACATATGGGGAATGTTAAGTAATAAATATTTTTTGAGGTATCACTTTCTGTTTTAAAAGCAGAGAAATTGAAATTTAGAAAATTGCAAATTTTTCAAAATTTTTGGTAAATTTCGGATTTTTTCATGAATAAAGGTGAAATATATTGACTCAAATTTATGACTATCATGAAGTACAATGTGTCACGAGAAAACAATCTCTGAATGACTTGGATAAATAAAGGCGTTCCAAAGTTATTACCACATAAAGTGAGATATGTCAGTTTTGTAAAATTAGGCCTGGTCAGGAAGGGGGCAAATGGCCCAGATGGGAAGTGGTTAATCCATATGCAGATGAGCAGTTAAATGCACTGAGGGCGGGCCCAAGCTGATCTATGCACTCTTGATCCTCCTGCTTCCTCTGACAGCCCCTCCCTTTTTCTCCTTGATTGACAGGGCCAGGTTCCTGCATAGTCCTCTCTTCTTTCCATGTGAATCATGAAAGCGAAGAGAGGGAGGGTCCAGAAGATAAAGCAGGTGGAGTAAGGTTGCACAGAGTGGCTTGGTCCACTCACGGTGCACTTACTGCTCATTTGCATATGTATTAAAAGTACTTTATCTCCGGAAAGAGGCAATGGATCACTAAGTACAGGTATCATTTAGAGATGAGCGAATCTATTCAAATTAGTTGACTCGATTTATCAGGAGGACTTCTTCACATGTGAGGGACTGGCTCACCAGAATACCAGAGGGATATTCTTGTGGGCCTAGGATCTCATACCATAGTGGTCCAGGAGAAAAAACTATAAGGCCCCTTTCACATGGGCGAGAATTCCGCGCGGGTGCAATGCGTGAGGTGAATGCATTGCACCCGCACTGAATCTGGACCCATTTACTTCAATGGGGCTCTGCAGATGAGCGGTGATTTTATGATTAAAATCGCAGTATTTTCTATATTCTGCATTTTTCGCGCAACGCAGGCCCCATAGAAATGAATAGGGATGCGTGAAAATCGCATAGCATCCGCAAGCAAGTGCGGATGCAATGCGATTTTCACGCATGATGTGAGTAAATTGATAAGTCAATTTACTGTATTATTTTCCCTTATAACATGGTTATAAAGGAAAATAATAGCAGTCTTAATACAGAATGCTTACTAAAATGTTGCTTGAGGGGTTAAAAAATACTGCTCTGATGCTCAAGTCAGGGGGGCTGCCTGGGTGAAAATGGAGGTATGTCCAGGTTCAGCTCTGAACCCGGACAACCCCTTTAAAGGGATTCTGTCATGAGATTTTAGCCCTACAAGCTAAACATATGCCTATGTCTGTACTAATAACATGAATCCTAAGCTGGCCTTATTAAACCTGTTTGTGGCTCTATTAGCCCAAAAAACAGGTTTTTATAACCTGTCAATCACCTACCTAAGGTGCCCAAGTGGACGTCCGTTAATACAGGGTGCCTGGCAGTCTGGTGCCCAGCGCCTCCTTCCCAGTCTTAATCGCCGCCCTCCCTGTCTACAGTGCTGCCTTCCTCAACTCAGCACTGCCTCCTCAATTCTCCCGTCCCTCTGCCAGATCCGGTGCCTGTGCACTAGGCCGGGCGCATGCGCACTTCGCTCAACGAAGCCGCTGCCAGGAGTCCGTGGCGCAGCAGGCTGAGCCGAGTGCGCAGGCGCCGGATCTGGCAGAGGGACGGGAGGATTGCTGAGGCGGCGCTGAGGTGAAGAAGGCGGCACTGTAGACAGGGAGGGCAGCGATTAAGACTGGGAAGGCGGCGCTGGGCACCAGACGGCGATGGGTGCGGCCAGGCACCCGGTATTAACGGAAAACCCCTTGGGCACCTTAGGTAGGCGATTGACAGGTTATAAAAACCTGTTTTTTGGGCTAATAGAGCCACAAGCAGGTTTAATAAGGCCAGTTTAGGATTCATGTTATTAGTACGGACATGGGCATATGTTTAGCTTATAGGGCTTAAATCTCATGACAGAATCCCTTTAAAGTGTAACTGCTATTTCCCTACTAAAAATGAAATTCCTAACATATGTGATGCTGAAGGGAAGATAATCATGAAGCTGCATTTTTCAGCTAATTTTACCTTTCAGATGTCTGTATTCAGCCCTTAGCAACCATATTTCTCTATGCCTCTATTTCAGCAACTTCCTAAGATGGCCTCTGCTGCTCTTCCTGTGAAGATCTTTGCCCTTCCTTGAGGCCATCCTGTATTTCCCTCACTTCCCATAAGCCCTTGCTCTCCTCACATGAACTAGTAGGACCAATCAGAACGCAGATAACTTCCCACAGTACCCAGAGCAGTGTGTATCCTCACATACAGCTAACCAGAGACAAGCCCTGCAATTACATTAAATCAGTAAGCATTTCTTTTAACCTCTTAATAGCCAGCTGACCCTCATTCTCTTCCAGACTGACAGGGAGGTGGGGGCTGCTTTAGCTGCTTATATATCTGGTTGGTACCAGCTAGAAATATGGGCTTTCAGACAATACCAGAATGACATAAATCTGTTCAGCACAGTGGAAGATATCAATGATAGAAATCGGGATGCTGTGAATGAAGCTGAAAGTGAAAGTAAAAGCAGATTTTACCTGTGATTATTCCCGACTCTATTTCTAACACTGATTTCTCCTCTGTTGCTTGGACTAGCTGTCATTCTGGTCTTGTATGAAAGCCTGGACTGTCAGTTTTCAAACAAGACCTGCTACCATTGAGAAGATATCACCATCTAAAGCAGCCCCCCCCCCCTCCTCCTCCACTTTCTGCCTCAGCCCAGCTCCAGGCTGTCAGGGCTCCTAGAGCTCACCTGTCTCTTGTTATAATACCGAGAAGGCGGACTGCACATGGCAAGGCTATGAGATGAGAGCTGCTGAATAGGAAAGTAGCATGCGTTTGTGAGAGTGATTAGCAGGTAAAACTGAAAATGATCACATTTTAAAGCACAAAAGCACTTATACAGCAGTACTATATTATTAGGGAATAAAAAATGAAACGGCAGTTACACTTTAAGTATGTAAACTCTGTCTATGTATTATTAGGATTTAAAGGGCATCTATCAGCAGATGTACCTATGAAACTGGCTGACCTGTTACATGTGCACTTGGCAGCTGAAGGCATCTGTGTTGGTCCCATGTTCATATGTGCCCGCATTGCTGAGAAAAATGATGTTTTAATATATGCAAATTAGCCTCTAGGAGCAACGGGGGCGTTACTGTTACACCTAAAGGCTCTGCTCCCTCTGCAACTGCCTGATTAATAGGGCCAGGCAGTGTAAAAGTCATCACGCCTGGCCCTGTCAATCAAAGTGCAGAGGGACCAACACAGATGCCTTTGGCCGCCAAGCAGCTGCCATTGCCCTTTAAAGGATCACTGAGTTTTCCTAAAACTTTTGATATGTCATAGAGACGTTTCATAAATTTTGATTGGTGGAGGTCTGAGCACTGCGCTCTCTGTCCTCACTGCAGGAGAGGGGCGCAATAGAAAGTCTATGGGCCCATCTTGACGCCGTTCTCTGCAATGAGGAGAGAGGGTGCGATATGCGAGTGCTACTCTCTCCTCATTCTAGCGATTGGTGGGGGTCTCAGTGCTTAGATTACAACCTATCAAAACTTTTGATAAGTCTCTATGACATATAAAAACTCAGTGACCCTATAAAGAGTTTTCTCATCATAAACATTTAGCGTAAACCACATGTGCATTAGCTAGGGCTACCCCTTTAAAATAAACCCAAACCTGGGGTGCTGGCAGTGTCTAGTGTGGGACTTACTATGTACTATTATATTGTATATACTGCCTGTTAACGCAACAGTTCCTTAAATGGGGTGTCCGAGTTATTTTTTTTGTTGTTCTTTGTATGTTTCAAACTAATCAAATGTAAAGGCTTTACCATGCACTTACTTTATCTGCAGTTGCTCCTTTATCAGATTTAACTGAAGGTCACATGACCTGTGATGTCAGCTTCTCTCCCTGCTCTGATGATGTTTCGTGCACAAGCCTGAGAGAGCAGATCTGTGTCTGTACACGAGACGCCACCGTGCGGGCCACGCCTCCTCCACTGCCGTCTGCTGCTTATTGCTGTATCCATGGATTCTTCAGGAAAAACATTAACCCCTTCAGCAGCACAGACTCAGGGCTGAAGGCTTTACTGAGTAGCTGCAGGCATTGAGGAGACAAATGGTGGGCACAGGAGTTGACAGACTAGAGGAGCTCTGCAGAACATTGCACAAGAACAGGTAGGGGGAAGATCCTGTGTGTATCTGCAGAGTCATTGTACAGCTGGGACTTATAGTCCTACACATACAACATGCTACTGAGTATCCCAGCAGTCAGACATGTCACTCAGGGCAGCGCTTGTATTCACTCCCTTTGCAGAGCAGGAGAAAGGGCAGAGATTGTTGTCATTGCAGGTAAACAAAGGGCCAGAAGAGAACCAGGAAAATGAGGATTTTTTTTCCTAGTTATATATTGCTGACCATCAGATTTACAGTGCTATATATATTTTTTTTTCATAACTCAGACAACCCCTTTAAGTTACTCTGACAAAGGTGCCTTTATAAAAATGTATTTTACTTGTGAACATCATGTCATATGACAGGTGGTCATGACAGACGAATGCATAGTTGGGCTTCAAGCTAAAGGCAGGAGCATGTCAAGGAAATGTGACCTGCACCATGATGGGGTGTTTTCTTCTGGGTTGGAACCACCTGTCAGTGTTAATGGAGCGGCTAGAGCTAAGGCATTGTGATTGCCAGCATTACATGATAAGCCAAAATTATGAATCTGCTTAACCTCAAGTTTCCCGAATCCTTAATTACAATCCTGTATTCCCACTATGATGTGCATCCAAAAGAAACACATGCAGTGCAGTTTGATTAAGTGCAGCTTTACTTTTTAAAGGGCTCAAATTAGAAATGAATGGCAGCTTTCTTCCAAAACCAGTGCCTACCCTGCCTCAATGGTGCTCTGCTGAAGCACTAGGTACAGTCTATACACAGGTGTTATGCAATTTTTCGTACAAAGCAGCCATATTCTCCAGTTCACAGCAAACCCTTTTAAATGTTTTTTTACTTTCAATAAATAGGTATAAACTGAAAGAGCAATAGAGGTTCTTTGACTTAAAAGGGTTTTCCAGGTCTTCCTCGTGATAGGTCATCACTGTCAGTATCATATTAATGGAGTTCCGACCGCCGACACCATTCATCATCTTTTTGAAGGGGTGTCTGAACATGGTGGAAGGGGTGTATTTCTGACTCAGAAAGCTCAGATGGGCGAAGTACAATAATCCAGGAAAGCTGGGTAGTTTATTTTCTTTAAAGTGCTTTATAGGCTAGTTTTCTTTTGGAAGGGCATGTAGGTGTTGGTAGTGGGAAGTGCCATTCCCTCCCCACTCCAGTACAACACTTTATCTGCTGGTTTCATTACTGTGAGGATAAATACAGGTCTGAAATGCTCATTCAAGGTCAGAAGCCTTGAAGCTGCATGACCTGTTGGCTGTGTAAACCTAATAAGCCGTGTTAGGGCTCATACACACGACCGCTGTTGCTTTGCGGTCTGCAAATTGTGGATCCGCAAAACACAGATACCGGCCGTGTGCATTCAGCATTTTTCGTAATGGAACAGCTGGGCCATAATAGAACAGCCCTATCCTTGTCCATAAGACATGTTCAATTTTTTGCGGAACAGACATGTGTACATACGGACACAGAATGCACACTGAGTCATTTCCATTTTTGTACGGCCCTATTGAAATGAATGGTTCCGCAAACGGACCATAAAAAAAAGGAACGGACACGGAACAAAAATACATTTGTGTGCATGAGCCCTTATGCTGAGAGCATAGGCGAGAAAAACCCAATGTTTAGTTAGAGCCCAGATGGGCAGGAACTTTTTTGTTTATGTTCTATGTTGGTCCTGTGGATTCATTACAGTTACTGTATAACCTTAATGGAATATAAACAGTATTGGACTTTTAAATTGCTGAATCTTCTGAAATCTGTCATTGCCGAACACTGTTCACACATGGATCCAAACAATGTGCAGACATGCGGGAACTGTGCTCCTGCTACACAAAAACAAACCATTTAACATAAAAATGCATGTGGTTATCAAGATAAACCCTGCCCAGATGCTTTATTAACACATACTGTAGTTATGTCTTGAGGGGGTCTTTCTGTTAGGACTCTTGCACACGATCGTAGGTGTCCTGTTGCCATATTGCTGACTGCATTTGCGGATCTGCAATACACAGGCACCGTTCCGTGTTCATTCCGTATCAAGGATGCGGACCTATTCACTTCAATGGGTCAAAAAATCCGGAGATGCGGAATGGAAGCACGGAACGGAACCCTACAGAAGCACTATGGAGTGCTTCCGTGGGGTTTCGTCCTGTTCTTCCGTTCCGCAAAAAGATAGAACATGTATCTTTTTGTGGAACGGGCGGATCTCGGACCCATTAAAGTGAATGGGTCCGCGATCCCCTGCGGCTGCCCCACAGTCGACGTTCGTGCATTGCGGCTCGCATTTTGCGGGCCGCAGCACAGCCAGGGTGCTTACACACTATAGGTAAAGGTGTTGGCCTATGAGCATTTCCAGCCTTTCCCTATAGTGTGTAAACACGGCCACCGCTGCTGGATTACACGGTGGTAATAACCACGGATACGTGCTGTGTATAATGTGATGGAAAGGAGGCAATATGGACAATCACAATACATTAGTAAGTGCCTTGTAATAGCTGCATGATAAATGCCATTTACTGAAGTGAGACAAACCCTTTAACCCCTTTAAGCATAAATGTCTGGCATGAAATTTACCAACTCTTAAAGGGTTTCTACCACTTAGGCGTCACATATTTGGCTGTCAGACACTAGCGATCCGCTAGTGTCTGCTCTGGCCAACCATCCTAATATAATTGCTTTTGGGACGGTGGTTTGGCTAAAAAAACTACTTTTATTAATATGCTAATGAGCCTCTAGGTGCTATGGGGGCGTCATTAGCACCTAGAGGCTCCGTCTACCTTCAGAAACTGCCGCCGCCGAGCGCGTCCCTCCAGCCCGCCCATCTCCTCCTGAATGCGATCCTCGTATGTATTCTGCGCATGCGCAGTGAATGTCTGACCGCTTCCTTGCTCAGACATCTCCACTGCGCCTGCGCGATGACGCCATAGTGCTCCGAGGAACAGGCGCAGTGGAGATGTCTGAGCAGGGAAGCTGTCAGACATTTACTGCGCATGCGCAGAATACATACGAGGATCGCATTCAGGAGGAGATGGGCGGGCTGGAGGGACGCGCTGGGGGCGGCAGTTTCTGAAGGTAGACGGAGCCTCTAGGTGCTAATGACGCCCCCATAGCACCTAGAGGCTCATTAGCATATTAATAAAAGTAGTTTTTTTAGCCAAACCACCGTCCCAAAAGCAATTATATTAGGATGGTTGGCCAGAGCAGACACTAGCGGATCGCTAGTGTCTGACAGCCAAATATGTGACGCCTAAGTGGTAGAAACCCTTTAACCTCCTCAGATTGTACATAATCTACATTATAATTAAAAGGGCTGTCCTACCATAATAACCTATTGCCTATCTACAGGATAGGTGATAAATATCAGATTGCTGGGGTCTGACTGCTGGAACACCCACTGATCATGAAAAAAAGGGTCTTAAAGGGACACTGACAGGCCCAATTAGCATATTTAGGTATATATATGTCAGTACAGGTCTTCTAAAGTCTATTAAAATCATCTAAGTATCCCCCCTGTCCACCTTATAAATACCGAAATATAAAGTTTTATAACCTGCTTGTCCGGTCACCAATCTGCCCAAGGGGCGTTGTTTCATGTCAAAATGCGCCCAGCCAGCCGCTCCCAACTGCCGTTCTGAAGCCCCGCCCAGTTCATCAATATTCACTTCAGCTCATTTATATTTAAAAATACAGGGAGGGGGTGTAGTGTGTTGCGCTGATTCTTTTACTTGGCGATTCTAAAAGCTCTGTAGGAAAACAACAATGCCGCAATTTTTTGGCCCCCGCCCATTATTAAAAGCCCCTCCTACATATAATAGGTCACTCCCAACAAACACTGTACAGCTGACATTCTATAGTTGCGGCCTGTCTCTACACATCATACGGAGAGAGGGGAGGCCTGTCCTGGCTGCACTGCCTGCTTCACATTATACAATAAACAGCCAGGAAGCTCCTCCGCTCTCCTCCCTCCCCAGATCCTGCTCAGGGCTTGTGGTTCCCCTACCATCTGCCATCCGCCCGTAGCCTGCTGCCCCCCTTGACCATCCTCACCCAGCTCTGAATCCTCCTTCTGCAAATGGCAGGGAGAGGAGCCGGAGCCTCTCCTCTCCTACATAGCACCTCATACCTCTTACATCCATTGTTGTCACCTTTATTGTAGACGTTCTCTTTCCTCATCTTCTCTATTCAGACCAGACCGCCATGATGATTTTTCAGCCATCTCCCGTCTCTGCAGAGATTAACAAACAGACATTAGTTTCCCACATTTCCATCATCTTTACATCTTCTGAACACCCTTTCCTGCCACCCCCAATACTGTGCCCGCTGTGCCCCCAATACTATACTGCAGAAACAGTCCCCCTGGAAATACTACTACCACACAGATAGTGCCCCAATACTGAGCCCCCAATACTATACTGCAGAAACAGTCCCCCTGGAAATACTGCTACCACACAGATAGTGCCCCAATACTGGGCCGCTGTGCCCCCAATACTATACTGCAGAAACAGTCCCCCTGGAAATACTACTACCACACAGATAGCGCCCCCTTCAACAATTATTGGCACACAGTGCTCTAAAAAATAACTGCGCCCAGACACTAATAGTATCAAGATAATGTCCCCCAAAAATTATTGTGCTAAGCTAATACTGTGGCAGGGTGCCTCCCAAAGTAACAGGGCTCCCCGAAATAGAAATAATTCTCTGCCAGAGCACACTTAGTAGTAATAATGCCCCTATAGTGCCCATACTAGTAATCATGTTCCTCATAGCCCCCCAGTATTAGCAAAGCTCCGCATAATACCTCCTAGTAGTAATAATTCTCCCTATAATATGACGGTACATGAAATACCCCCGCTTAGTGCCCGCTGTTGAGCTAATGTCCCCATAATGTATGCCAGTATAAAATACCCCTATATAGTGCCCCAGTAAATGCCCTCATAGTGCTCCTCTCCCCCTTCCCCATAGTGTCCCCCATAATATGCCAGTAAAAAATGCCCCTTCTAAGTGCCACCATGTGCCCCAATAGTGCTCCTCTCCCCCATAGTGCCGCTCTCCCCTATAGTGCCTACCATAATGTGCCAGTAAAAAAATGCCCCCTTAGTGCCACCAGATGCCATAATGCCCCCATAATGTGCCAATAAGAATAAAGGCCCCTTTAGAGCCCCCACTTCCCCTTAGTTCCCCCAAATAATGCCCCTATAGTGCCACCAGATGCCCCATAGTGCCATTCTCCCCTATAGTGCCTCCATAATGGGTCAATAAAAAAAAAAGCCCCTTTAGACCCCATAGTGCTCCTCTCCCCCATGGTGCCGCCCCATAATGTGCCAGTAAAAAATGCCCCTTCAAAGTGCCACCATATGCCCCAATAGTGCTCCACTCCCCCATAGTGCCTCCCTCCCCTATAGTGCCTCCCATAATGTGCCAGTAAAAAATGCCCCCTTAGTGCCACCAGATGCCATAATGCCCCATGTGCCAATAAGAAAAAAAGGCCCTTTTAGAACCCTCACTTCCCCATAGTGCCCCCAAATAATGCCCCTATAGTGCCACCAGATGCCCCATAGTGCCGTTCTCCCCTATAGTGCCCCCCATAATGTGTAAAAAAAAAAGCCCCTTTAGAGCCCCCATAGTGCTCCTCTCCCCCATGGTGCCCCCCAAATAATGCCCCTATAGTGCTACCAGATGCCCCCTAGTGCCGTTCTCCCCTATAGTGCCCCCCATAATGTGTAAAAAAAAGCCCCTTTAGAGCCCCCATAGTGCTCCTCTTCCCCATGGTGCCCCCCAAATAATTCCCCTATAGTGCCACCAGATGCCCCATAGTGCCGTTCTTCCCCTATAGTGCCCCCCATAATGTGTCAAAAAAAAGCCCCTTTAGAGCCCCCATAGTGCTCCTCTACCCCATGGTGCCAACCCCATAATGTACCAGTAAGAAGTGCCACCCAAAAAAAAGTACCACCAGATGCCCCATAGTGCCGTTCTCCCCTTTAGTGCCCCCATAGTGCCAGCTCCCCCCCCTCCCAAAAAAAAAAAAAATACACTGATACTTACCTCCATCAGCAGCGATGCGATGCAGGCCTCTTCCGGCCTGTGTCCCTGCTGTGTGCTGCCCGGCTCAGGCGGCGCGATGATGATGTCATCGCGCCGCCTGAGCCGGCCTCTGATAGGCTGCAGGCATTAGTGCCTGCGGCCTATCAGAAGAACAGGGGAGGGACACACCTCTCCCTCCCCTGCTCTGCCGCAGCACAGCCATCTGTATCGCTGTCCTAAGGACAGCGATACAGATGGATTAGATATGGAGAATGAGCGCTTACACAATGGAAGCGCTCATCTCCTACTGCCCCCCCGGCCCCCTCCCCACCACAATTACATCCAGGGCCGCGCCGCCTGTGGTGATCGTTGGTGCGGGCCTGAAAGATAAAAAAAAATAAAAATTTGGGCCTGTAGGTGCGCCACTGTATCCAGCTGCTAACTATGCCTCCATATTCCACAAGACAAATTCACTTTGCCCACATTCTGTCTGGGTAGTTAACGGTTAAATAGTTCAGCCTTTTGCTGAGGCCTGACAAGGACATTTATAATGTTAGCTTACATCTATAGCCCTGTGATGAAAGCATGGCACATGGCTGGCAGCATGCTGCCATAGAGGCCTGTGAAATATGGCGCCGGTGGGCGATTGTGATCTATAACTCCTGCAGTGCTGAGCGTTGCTGAAGGACTCACACATGAAAGCAGCAGCGACACAAAGCGTGCTCTCTCCAATTTGGAACCTGACATTTATAAGTATTCCGAATACTCGGCAAGCACTTGGTATCCGACCCACGTCAATGCATTGCTGCGTGCCTTAGGTAAACACATACATTGCTTTCTAATTGGCATCAGGGCCAGAATAGAGGCTTTGATCTCTTAACAATGTGGGCCGAAAATACAGTTTAAGGATTAGGCTCCTAGGCCGGAAATAAACCAGTTATAATAAGGCTGTATCCCCTTTTATGAACAATTTTTTTTAAAATTCCCATTAGATTCAACGCCTATTTTATACATTAGAATGAATACATACCATGGCTTGCTTCTCAAGTGTACTAATATGTTCTTTGCCAAGGGAGGGGACATGGAAGCCAGTCTCGTGGCAATCTCAAAATTCCCATACATGGGAATGAATTCCAGGCTCTTACTATGGCCTTTAGCAAATGATTCAGCTCGGTGTTCTTTGCGGCCCTCTAGACACGCTTGGCACGGCGTTCTAACACAGTCTTTGGCCAAAGCACAAGAAGAGATGTAAAGATCAGACTAGGCGTATCTGCTGTGTGTACTTTAGCTGAAATTTTAGACAGTTGTTGCATTCGCCGTTCACTTCCTTACCCGAGGCTGTGAACATTCCTGTACTTAAAGGGACATGCTTACTCTGAAAGGATGACTGCTTAATAGCTCACTCATGGAAGTATATTGTAGAAAATGAGACCTACCAAAGCACAGTGGTGAGACAGAGGGTAGTGGCCATAAAATATCAGGTCTGGCTTATAAGAGCCGTCAAGTAGTCACAGAACTGATGGTTCACTTAGAGGTGACCAGAGACAATCAGACCTTTCATAAGTTCTGTTATTGGATTGCTTCCACTCATTATAGAATAACCCCTCCATTTATTCTCTCCATCTCGATGCGGCAGCCAGCGGGGCCTCTCCTGGCTGGGACACATGTCGGTGGACCACTATTCTGGAGACACATGCTGATCCCAGAGGTACAATCTTCATCTATCAGCCATTTGCGACATATCCTGTAGATATTAAAATGTATGAATTCCGCACTCTGTTGGGTGGTGCGAGGTGCACGTGCAGTCCCCAAAACATTCAAGAAATTCAATGGCACTCCTAAAGATGTGAGGCAGTTAAACTTTTATTCAATGACCAGGCCCAGTTAGATGCATGTAGGGTTAAATGTCATAGGCCAATTTCCAGATGTTTTGGTCACAGACTGACCTTCTTCTATGTGGGTCCAGGCTCCAACCACAGGGCAACCCCCCTTTGGCACAGACATACTACTGAAAGAAACCAAACAACCCTCAGGATCCGCCTGCAGTAAACAGCTTGTAAGTACTTACCTGACAGATCCCCCACCACCATTCCCGTTCTCCAGGCTGAGCTCTATTTACCTGGCTGCAGCAGTGACATCATGGTGTCAACATGTGACTGCTGCAGCCAATCACTGGCCTCAGCGGTGCATCCGACCAGGCCAGTGACGCCTTGTTGACTTGACATCACTGCGGCAGTTCAGTATATAGAGCCGAGCCAGGAGAACTGGAGAGGAGGCTCAGGATCTGTCAGATAATTACTTACCAGCTCTTTACTGCAGGCGGGTCCTGTGGGTCTTCCCATTTTCTCCTGAAACCAGACTACCCTTTTAATGTTTCAGATGCATTAGATCTTTTTGCTGTAGATTTTGCCTCAAATGTACTGCAAAATCAGAATTCTATATGGAGACTTGTTGCAGATTTGCAGCAGATTTGACATTGTAAAGGGTGAAATCTGCAATTAAAATCTGTGGCAAATCCAGGACAGCATGTCCTCAAGTCTGCTGCAGATTCTGCTATATATAAATGGAGATATTGCAGATTTATTTGTATTTTTATTTTGCAGCAAATCAATGTCTTAACATGAAACAAAAAAAAAAAAAAAAAATGAGCGTTAATTGTTTTTTAAAGACTTACTAGTTTTTCTGTTACTCCACTATAGAATCACACACACAGTACATCCTTAATAAATGTAATCAAAACTTTATTAGTATATAATATTAAAATCAATAGCGGCGGCATACAAAAACAAACCAGAAGCACACTGGGGCTGTAATAGCACCATATAATACCTTAAGTGGACTCTATATCCCCAGTTATATAAATCAATACGCCTAATGGTGTAAGTCTAACCACCCCGACTGATATAAAGTGCAAGTGCTAACCAGCAAGGTTTGGAGATACAGCCTCAACATAAAAGGACATCCGAACTGTTAGGAAACTAATAAGGTAACAAAGAATACCATGGATCCACAATAGGTAGTAAGTCAATCATATACGGACCAGTGTAACTTCAGCCCTGACGTGCATTTCGCTCTTGCGAAGAGATATAGCAGAGTGGTGTTTGCCTGCTAGTTCATGCTAAAGCCTGCTGGAACCAAGACAAAGCCTGAAAACTGTTTGGAGAAACGTTTATTCAAGCAAAGCTGCTATTGAACTTCATCTCAAGGTCTGGACTCAAGGTATTCCTTCAAATCCCTCAATTATTCCCCCTATTTATTGCTTCGGAGCCAAAGCCTGGGAACCAGCTGTATCCAGGTAGGAGCACCGTGACACATAAAGAGACATTTAGGCCACATCACACTGTTCTGTCCCCACATGAAGGCGAATGAAGGTGTAACTGATGATGACCTTGTGACTGTCTTACCTTCGTATCCAAGCAGTGGAGCAGACCGGACCGGCAGATGCTTAGGTTAGATGGATCCAGACGTAGACATAGGGATGCAATCAAACGTGGTTTTATTTGATCCAGAGCAGTGACATACGGTGATGCAATACAGGAATGCAGTAGATGCTGTGATGTGGATGTCTTTCCTGAGGCAACTGCTGAGGCAACTGATTGTCAAAAACTGATGCCTTCTCAAGCCAAGGTGTGAGTCTCCAGTCACAAGGAGTGCAGCACTGAAAATGGCTACAGGAAGTGACAAGGACCAAGGCTGCTAAAACCACGCCCAGCGGAGAAAAAACTTTATAGACAAGAAACAAGGCGTGCAGCATACGAATTCCGACCAGCAGATGGCAGCAGAGAACAATGCATGAATTAAATTTGAAAAGAAACAGCACACACACCACTCGGCATTCCTACTAAACCTGGGACACGATATAGAGGGGCCTGGTCGGTGTCGCCCGTTGAGTGAAAAACCCCCGTAATATAATAAAAACTGAAAAAAAAATAATTGCCCCTTAGATGACTTAGCTAATTGATAGATCGTAACATATGTGGACAAAGAAAATTATAAATATAGCCGTAGAAGAGCCCACAATGTAAGCGCTTCACATTGGGACGCAGACCGGAAACCGGAAGTCCGGTGTGCGCGCCATAGTGGAACGCACGCTCATGCGTACAGGATGTACCGAAAAAAGATGCTGACTGGGTCCTGCGGTGGAACGCATGTCACACAGACTATACAGACATGCGCTCCACCGCAGAAGGCCAGCCGTCCCAAATTAAGAAACCAATGCAATTCATGATACTCTCTATAATGTGACTCAAAGCAGTGCTGTGCAACATTAAATATATGGTATGTAACAATAATAAAACATGGTGACATATGCATTAGATAGAAATAATTAAATGTTGGTGAAACAAAAAAACACAAAAATATTATACAAAATGAGATCTAGAAGTGTAACATGATTGACACCATAATCCATAAACAGTGAATAAATAATATATATTACCTCAATTTCATATCAGATTTAAAAATTAATTAAAAAGGTGCCAGTGAAAGTGCGCAGTGCGGAAAAGTTTTCCTGTTAGACAGATAAGGCTCTGTCCACCATGGTCATGCATGTTACATAGATGTCAGCTGAACCTAAGGACATACATACCATAGCGGCTATTATGGGGTTAAGAAGGGATCCCAATTTAGGTTGCCTCATACTGCTACTGCATTGGTAGTGTGAGCAAACACCTGATTCCTCCTCCATACAATTTATAGTAGTTTTCTGAGATTTACAGATTGGTGGCCTGTCCTCAGGATAGGTCATCAGTATGAGATCAGCAGGGGTCCGACTCCCGGGATCCACGCCGATCAGCTGTATGAAGAAGCCATGGAGCTCCATGAGTGCTTAGGCCTCTTCCTAGGCCATGTGATGTCATGTTCATTGGTAATGATCTAGGCACAGCTCAGCTCCATTCAACACTGCGATACCCAGCGCAGCCGCAATCAAATGGTGCATGGTAAGCTGCAAAAAGGCCGGGGCGTCCTGAAACAGCTGATCGGCAAGGGTGCCAGGTGTCAGACCCCTGCCAATCTCATATTAATGACTTATCCTTTAACCACTTCAACCCCGCTAGCTGAAACCCCCTTAATGACCAGGCCACTTTTTACACTTCTGCACTACACTCCTTTCACCGTTTATTGCTCGGTCATGCAACTTACCACCCAAATGAATTTTACCTCCTTTTCTTCTCACTAATAGAGCTTTCATTTGGTGGTATTTCATTGCTGCTGACATTTTTTGTTATTAATCGAAATTTAACGATTTTTTTTGCAAAAAAATGACTTTTTTCACTTTCAGCTGTAAAATTTTGCAAAAAAAAACGACATCCATATATAAATTTTTCGCTAAATTTATTGTTCTACATGTCTTTGATAAAAATAAAATGTTTGGGCAAAAAAAAAAAAATGGTTTGGGTAAAAGTTATAGCGTTTACAAACTATGGTACAAAAATGTGAATTTCCGCTTTTTGAAGCAGCTCTGACTTTCTGAGCACCTGTCATGTTTCCTGAGGTTCTACAATGACCAAACAGTAGAAAACCCCCACAAATGACCCCATTTCGGAAAGTAGACACCCTAAGGTATTCGCTGATGGGCATAGTGAGTTCATAGAACTTTTTATTTTTTGCCACAAGTTAGCGGAAAATGATGATTTTATTTTTTTTTCTTACAAAGTCTCATATTCCAATAACTTGCGAAAAAAAAAAAAAATTCTAGGAACTCGCCATGCCCCTCACGGAATACCTTGGGGTGTCTTCTTTCCAAAATGGGATCACTTGTGGGGTAGTTATACTGCCCTGGCAATTTAGGGGCCCAAATGTGTGAGAAGAACTTTGCAATCAAAATGTGTAAAAAATGGCCTGCGAAATCCGAAAGGTGCTCTTTGGAATATGTGCCCCTTTGCCCACCTTGGCTGCAAAAAGTGTGACACATCTGGTATCGCTGTACTCAGGAGAAGTTGGGGAATGTGTTTTGGGGTGTCATTTTACATATACCCATGCTGGGTGAGAGAAATATCTTGGCAAAAGACAACTTTTCCAATTTTTTTATACAAAGTTGGCATTTGACCAAGATATTTCTCTCACCCAGCATGGGTATATGTAAAATGACACCCCAAAACACATTGCCCAACTTCTCCTGAGTACGGCGATACCAGATGTGTGACACTTTTTTGCAGCCTAGATGCGCAAAGGTGCCCAAATTCCTTTTAGGAGGGCATTTTTAGACATTTGGATCCCAGACTTCTTCTCACGCTTTAGGGCCCCTAACATGCCAGGGCAGTATAAATACCCCACATGTGACCCCACTTTGGAAAGAAGACACCCCAAGGTATTCAATGAGGGGCATGGCGAGTTCCTATATATATATTTTTTTTGGCACAAGTTAGCGGAAATTGATTTTTTTTTTGTATTTTCTCACAAAGTCTCCCTTTCCGCTAACTTGGGACAAAAATTCCAATCTTTCATGGACTCAATATGCCCCTCACGGAATACCTTGGGGTGTCTTCTTTCCGAAATGGGGTTACATGTGGGGTATTTATACTGCCCTGGAATTTTAGGGGCCCTAAAGCGTGAGAAGAAGTCTGGAATATAAATGTCTAAAAATGTTTACGCATTTGGATTCCGTGAGGGGTATGGCGAGTTCATGTGAGATTTTATTTTTTGACACAAGTTAGTGGAATATGAGACTTAGTAAGAAAAAACAAAAACAAAAACAAACAAAAAATTTCCACTAACTTGTGCCCAAAAAAATGTCTGAATGGAGCCTTACAGGGGGTGATCAATGACAGGGGGGTGATCAGGGAGTCTATATGGGGTGATCACCCCCCTGTCATTGATCACCCCCCTGTCATTGATCACCCCTCTGTAAGGCTCCATTCAGACGTCCATATGATTTTTTACGGATCTACGGATACATGGATCGGATCCGCAAAACACATGCGGACGTCTGAATGGAGCCTTACAGGGGGGGTGATCAATGACAGAGGGGTGATCACCCATATAGACTCCCTGATCACCCCCCTGTAAGGCTCCATTCAGACGTCCGTATGATTTTTTACGGATCCACGGATACATGGATCGGATCCGCAAAACACATGCGGATGTCTGAATGGAGCCTTACAGGGGGGGGGTGATCAATGACAGAGGGGTGATCACCCATATAGACTCCCTGATCACCCCCCTGTAAGGCTCAATTCAGACGACCGTATGATTTTTTACGGATCCACGGATACATGGATCGGATCCGCAAAACACATGCGGACGTCTGAATGGAGCCTTACAGGGGGGTGATCAATGACAGGGGGGTGATCAGGGAGTCTATATGGGGTGATCAACCCCCTGTCATTGATCACCCCCCTGTAAGGCTCCATTCAGATGTCCGCATGTGTTTTGCGGATCCGATCCATGTATCAGTGAATCCGTAAAAATCATGCGGATGTCTGAATGGAGCCTTACAGGGGGGTGATCAATGACAGAGGGGTGATCAATGACAGGGAAGTGATCAGGAAGTCTATATGCGTGATCACCCACTTGTCATTGATCACCCCCCTGTAAGGCTCCATTCAGACGTCCGTATGCGTTTTGCGGATCCGATCCATGTATCCGTGGATCCGTAAAAATCATACGGACGTCTGAATGGATCCTTACAGGGGGGTGATCAATGACAGGGGGGTGATCAATGACAGGGGGGTGATTAGGGAGTCTATATGGGGTGATCAGTGGTTCATAAAGGGTTAATAAGTGACAGGGGGGGGGTTTAGTGTAGTGTGGTGTTTGGTGCTACTTTACACAGCTACCTGTGTCCTCTGGTGGTCGATCCTAACAAAAGGGACCACCAGAGGACCAGGTAGCAGGTATATTAGACTCTGTTATCAAAACAGCGTCTAATATACCTGTTAGGGGTTAAAAAAATCAGATCTCCAGCCTGCCAGCGAGAGATCGCTGCTGGCAGGCTGGAGATCCACTCGCTTACCTTCCGTTCCTTTGAGCGCGCGCGCCTGTGTGCGCGCGTTCACAGGAAATCATGGCCCTCGCGAGATGACGCATATATGCGTGACTCTGCGCAGGGCTGCCACTTCCGGAACGCACATCTGCGTTAGGCGGTCCGGAGGTGGTTAAAGGGGTTCTCCGGGAATTTAGAAAATGAAAAAACTTTAATATTACTTTATTATAAATATATTCCCAAATACATTTCATTAGTTATAATGGCTGGTTTTGTCTAGGGAGCAACCATCAGGGGATATAAAATAGCTACCATCCTATTAGTACACACAAAACCTGTCCTAATCACACAGCAGGAGGACAAGTTACTTCAGACACTGACGTAAAGAGCTGCCTCATCCTCTCCCACTTGTTAGGGATTATGATCCTGAATACAAGTAGAGCAGAGAGGAGGATGAGGAGGTTTTGTGTGTACTAATAGGACGGCGGCCATTTTATTTCTCCTAATGATTGCTTCCTAGGCAAAATAAGCCATTATAACTAATGAAAGGTACTTGGGAATATATTTATAATAAAGCAATATTTAAGTATTTTCATTTCATTAATTCCCGGAGAACCCCTTTAAGGCTCTTGCCAGTATATTAAAATGGCTGTTTAATCTGCATGGTATATTTCAAAGAAAGTATCCCCTGTAGATGAAATGTAGCCACTTTACATAATCATTTACATAGAGAGGATGGTTATAGATTTTCCCTAAGCTTCATATGTTGGATTACATGACACAGGAAGGTTCTTCTTAGTTTAAGAAGTATGCTTTTTTTCTGGAACTTCAAAGAACTGTTATATTATGTTGAGTCAGAGGTTAACTTGGGAGTCCACCATATGCTCTAGTAACTTCAGATCCAACTAGTAATCTTGGGATATATGGGTGAAAGAAAGAAATTCTGCCCAACACATGATAATAGATATTTGATGGTCCTCTGCACATGAAAGAGAGGCGCATATGTGAACTACAAGGTCATAGGCATTTGTGTAGGATCTAATTATACATGCATGATACGTAGAGACAAGTTGTCTTATATTTGGTGATTTACGTGCTGGGTAATCAGAAAAATATGCACAGATCTCCTGATTTTGTTCTGTATGGTGCAGAATGTTTCACTTTGCTCTACAATTTGGAAGAACAGTGTGAGAGCTCCAGTAACATGTTCCAGAGTCTTATAGCAAGTTGCTTTGAACATGTCTGCGCTTGATTGTATACATCGCTCTCACTGAGAACCTACGTACTCATGAAATATCATGTAGAAGAACAGGCAATGTAAACTATGATATATCTACATGTCATATTAGTTGTACTATATCTTGCAAATATACCTGGAATATGGGTCTGGGACCCCACATACACAGCATTTATATGTTCTCCCATGTTCCATGCTGATGGTCCTATATCAGCCTCTTTCTTACTCCCTCTACTACCACTATTGGCACACTCCAATTTCTTCAGTTATGCCTTGTCTTGCTTTAGGCCTCATACAGCTGTATTAAAGTTCTGTTGAACCTTCTATACCAGCAGCCTATGGGACCATAATGAACCTTTGTATACTTCACATTTCATATTGTAGCATATACAAGTATTTTCTATTATATTTATATGGAATCTGTCAGGGAGTTCCATATGTTGCTGTTGTGTGCACAAACTCCAAAAGAACAATCACATGGGGCACAACTTACTTTAGATACAGTGCATTCGGGAAGTCTTCAGACCCACTGTCTTTTTTCACATTTCCCCCCATTAATCTGCACTCAGTACCACATAATGACAAAGTGAAAATAGAATGTTTGAAATCTTAGCTAGATTATTGAAATGGAAAAATAAAATTGTTGCATTAGTATTCAGATTGTTTACTCAGGACTTAGTTGAAGAACCTTTGGCAGTGATTACAGCCTCCAGTCTACTTGGGTATGAAGCTACAAGGTTTGCACACCTAGATTTGGAGATTTTCCACCATTATTCTGCAGATCCTCTCGAACTCTATCAGGTTGGAAGGGGACCGACCTGATAGAGTTTGAGGCCAGGTGAGGCGATCGCAGCACCAAGTAGGGGCAGGAGGGGGGCAGCGGAAGGGCCATGGGCAGTGAGCACTTTCATTGTGACAAAGGGGTTAGGTTAAGAAATTGGCATCAGGAAGGAGGGGTGGGCGCCATTTCAGTCTTCGCCTCAGATAGCAGAAAGGCTAAGTGCACCCCTGGGACCGACGATGGACAGCCATTTTCCCCAGAGATGTTTGACTGGGTTCAAGTCGGGGCTCTGGCTGGGTCACTCAAAGACATTCACAGAGTTGTCCCTAAGCCACCCCTGTGTTGTCTTCACTGTGGACTTTGGGTCATTGTCTTGTTGGAAGGTGAACCTTCAGACCAGTCTGAGATCCAGAGCACTCTGGATCAGGTTCTCTTAAGAATATCTCTGTACTTTGATCCATTCAGCTTTCCTTTAACTCTGTCCAGTCTTCCTGTCCAAGCTGCTGAAAAACACCATCACAGCATGATGATGCCACCATCATACTTCACTGTAGGGATAGTACTCTGCAGGTGATGAGCAGTGTCTGGTTCCCTCCAGGAGGAAAGAGATGCAAATGAGCTCTTAACAATCTCTGCCTCTAATGCCACCAGATATAAGGCAGCTATCCTATAAGTCAATGTTCAGCTCTTTAACTAAGCCTTGAGACATGACTTGGATATTAAATAAGCCAGCACCTCATCTGCAGACAGCTGTTTCGGGGTGATTGCCCCTCATCAGTGCAGAGCAGAGAGTACTGGCTTAACTGGGTGAGAGGCCTGTCAGGGTTAGGGGGGTACCTGGTTCCCTCCACACATGATGCTTAGAATTGAGGTCAAAAGTGCAATCATGGTTTTATCAGACCAGAGAATCTTGCTTCTCACAGTCTGAGAGTGCTTTTTTGCAAACTTTTTTTGTGTCTTTTACCGAGGAGAGGCTTCTTTCTAACCACTCAAATTGGTGGAATGCTTCAGTGATGGTTGACCTTCTGGAAGTTTCTCCCATCTGCACACAGGATCTTTGGAGCTCAGCCAGAGTGACCATTGGGTTCTTGGTCACCTTTCTTACCAAGACCCTTCTCCATCGATTACTTAATTTGGTGGGATGACCAGCTCTAGTTGTGTCCTGGTTGTTCCAAACGTCTTTAGTTTAAGAATTATGGAGGCCATTCTGCTTTTTTTTTTTTTACCCTTCTCCAGATCGGTACCTATAACAAGGCTGACCGATTTTTCCGGAGGAAGTGACAACTTCGTTCAGTTCAGGGAGTCTTGCAAACTTTATTTTCGCTTACACCCTCACTCCTCTGGTGACGAGAGTCAAAAGGTGGGGATCATTATTTCTTTATTGAAAGGTGATGCTCAATCCTGGGCCTTTTCTTTGCCGACCAGATCACGATCCCTCCGGTCGGTGAATGATTTTTTCAGAGCCTTGGGACTAATTTATGACGACCCAGACGAGTTTGTCTGGCTGAATCTATGTTGCGCAGCTTGCAACAGGGAAATCGGTCTGCTGAGTCCTGTTGCTCTGAATTCAGGAGGTGGGCAACTGATTCTGAGGGGAATGACCCTGCTCTCCGGAGTCAGTTCTGTCAGGGGCTATCTGAGAGACTAAAAGATTCCCTAGCACTCCATGAAAATCCTGCTTCATTAGAAACTGCCATGTCTCTTGCAGTACGAATTGATAGACATCTGAGGAAAAGGTGCAAGACTCCGTTCTCTCGGGACGTATTACCTGAAGGGAGGTCGGTTCCCTCTGACACTCTGGGTACTGAGACACCTGAGCCCATGTTTGGAGATGAACCTATGCAATTGAAACAGGTCTCTCCAGACCCTGGTGATAAGAACTTCAGGGCTAAAAAGAGACAGTTTTTCTTTTTTTTGTGATAAAGAGGGTAATTTTGTTAATGTTTGTCCCTATGTAAAATATCAAGGCGAGAATAAAAAATAAAAAGGAGTTACCAATAACTTTTGTTCTCTAACTTTTGGCAGAGTAGTTGGGGAATCTGAGAACATGCTCTTGTCTTTTACTGGTAGTACCCATTTTCTCCTGCCTGCCATGGTGGCGCTAGATTCCAAAAATATTGATGTGGAGGTATTTTTGGACAGCGGGGTAGGGGTTAACCTTGTGGATTACCAGTTTGTCCTGATGCATGGTTTTAAATCTAATGCACTGGACACAGAGATCTCAGTGTTCGCTATTAATTCTGCCACCCTTTCTCAAAAATCTTTGACTCACATGGTGCAGGATATCCATTTAAGGGTGGGGGATTCTCATGTTGAGGGTATTTCTTGTTTTATAATGAAGGGTCTGCCGGCACCTCTGGTGCTAGGGTTGCCATGGCTGACCAAACATAACCCTACCATTGATTGGCAAGTTAGACAGATCAAGGGCTGGAGTGATTACTGTATGGACAACTGTCTCGTCACATCTCTTGCTGGGATATCCACTAAGATGTTACCCCCGTTTCTCTCAGATTTTTCTGATGTGTTCACTGAGAGTTTGGATCAGGAGTTGCCCCCTCATAGAGAATATAAATGCCTGGTCAATCTGATTCCCGGAGTTAAGTTGCCAAAGTCTCGGTTGTATAATCTTTCTGAACCCGAAAGAGTTGCTATGCGAAAGTATATTACTGAGAGTTTGACAAAGGGACACATTAGACCATCTAAGTCACCTATGGCGGCAGGGTTCTTTTTTGTAAAGAAAAAAACATGGGACATTGAGACCGTGTCTAGATTTCCGAGAGTTGAATCGCATCACTATCCCTGATCCTTATCCCCTTCCCCTGATCCCAGATTTGTTCAACCAGATTGTTGGAGCTAAGGTGTTTTCTAAATTAGACCTAAGAGGGGCATTTAATCTGGTAAGAATCAGAGAGGGGGATGAATGGAAGACAGCTTTTAATACTCCTGTGGGTCATTTTGAGAACTTGGTCTTGCCTTTTCGTTTGACCAATGCCCCAGCAGTATTTCAACATTTCCTCAATGATATTTTTCATCATTTGGTGGAAAGGTTTGTTGTTGTATACCTGGATGACATATTGATTTACTTGCCCGACATGGAGAGTCATCAGGATCATTTGAGACAAGTTTTGCTGATCCTCCGGGAGAATAAGTTATATGCCAAATTAGAAAACTGTATGTTTGCTGTTCAAGATATTCTTTTTCTGGGTTACCTGCTTTCGGCTTTGGGCTTTCACATGGATCCCGAAAAAGTCTGTGCGGTCTTGGAATGGGATCTGCCCGAGAATCAGAAAACGCTTATGAGGTTTTTGGGGTTTACTAATTACTACAGAAAATGTATCTTGAATTATTCCACTGTTGTCAAACCTCTGACTGACATGACTAAGAAAGGGGTGGATTTCTCTGTTTGCTCGGAAGAGGCATTACATGCTTTTTCCACTATAAGGAAATGTTTTTCTTCTGCTCCCATTTTGGTGCAGCCTGATGTGTCTCAGCCATTTATTGTTGAGGTGGACGCATCAGAAGTGGGAGTTGGTGCAGTTCTGTTGCAGGGTCCTTCTGGCAAATGGCACCCTTTTTTTTTTAATCGAAAAAAAATCTCTTCTGCCGAGAGAAATTATGATGTTGGCAATAGAGAGTTGCTGGCCATTAAGTTGGCCTTTGAGGAATGACGTAATTGGTTAGAAGGAGCGATTCATCCCATTACTGTATTTACTGATCATAAAAATCTTGCCTACCTGGAGTCGGCTAAACGTTTGAACCCAAGGCAGGCCAGATGGTCTTTGTTTTTACCAGATTTAATTTCATTGTCACTTTTCGCCCATGGGGTCAAGAATGTCAAGGTGACTGCCTTGTTCGCGTAAGCTTCCCTGGAAGGGGGGGGGGGGTGATACTGAGGATCTGGTCCGATTTTGGCTGATGGGGTGGTTGTATCCGCCCTCTATCCTGAACTGGAGGCGTTGGAAGTTCAGGGAGAGGAACCTGATTCCTGTCCCCCAGGGTGGTTGTTTGTTCCTTCTGATCTTCGTCACAAGGTGTTTAAGGAACATCATGATACTGTCCTTGCTGGACACCCTGGGAGCAATCCACTGCTTGATCTTATTTCTTGGGATTCTGGTGGCCGGGTTTACATAAGAGTGTTGAGGGCTATGTGGTAGCTTGTGAGACCTGTGCACGTGCCAAGGTGAATCATACTCGGCCCTCAGCATCTTTTCTTCCTTTGTCCATCCCATCCCGTCCCTAGACGCACTTGTCCATGGATGTTATCACCGATTTTTCCAGTTCTTTGGGGATGGCAGTGATTTTGGCGGTGATTTTGGTGGTGGTCGACCGGTTCAGTAAGATGGCACACTTCATTCCATTTTTTGGTTTACCCAATGCCAAAACACTGGCTCAGACATTTGTTGATAACAATGTGAAATTACACGGCATTCCCTCTGATGTGGTGTCTGATAGAGGGACTCAATTTGTGTACAGATTCTGGAAGGCTTTCTGTACTCGCCTGGGGATTCGTTTGTCCTTCTCTTCGGCTTTTCCCCCTCAGTTGAATGGACAAACTTAACTCACTAACCAGAATCTGGAGACATATTTGAGGTGTTTAGTTGCTGAGAATCAGGAGGAGTGGTCCTCATTTTTGTCTTTGGCTGAATTTGCTTTGAATAGCCGTCGTCAGGAGTCCACTGATAAGTCACCATTTTTTGGTGCATATGGGTTTCACCCTCAGTTTGGTACGTTCTCTGGGAATAGTTCCTCTGGTATACATGATGAGGAGAGATTAGCTTCTTCCTTATCATCTATTTGGCGGAAAATTCAAATCAATTTAGAAAAGATGGGCGATAGGTATAAACATATGGCTGACAAGAAACGTGTGTCTAGTCCGGACCTGAATGTGGGTGATTTGGTGTGGTTGTCTACTAAGAACATTAAGTTGAAGGTGCCATCCTGGAAGTTAGGTCCAAGATTTATTGGTCCATACAAGATCTCTGCCATTATTAATCCGGTTTCTTTTTGCCTTGAACTTCCGCAAGCTTGGAAGATCCATAATGTCTTCCGTAAATCTTTGTTAAAGAGTTATGTGGAACCTGCTGTACCATCTTCCTTGCCACCTCCACCTGTCTTTGTTGACAGGAATCTGGAGTTTCAAATTTCCAGAGTTGTTGACTCTCGTGTCTTTCGGGGTTCCCTTCAATACCTCGTTCATTGGAAGGGTTCTGGTCCAGAGGAGAGAATGTGAGTCCCGGCGACTGATGTGAATGCCAGTCGGCTTCTAAAGGCCTTTCACAGAGCCCACCCTGATAAAGTTGGTCCTGGGTGCCCAGAGGTCACCCATAGAAGGGGGGGTATTGTCACCCCTGGCCCTGGGAGAGATCTTAGAAGTTCAAATAGACAGAAGACTCAGGAGTCTATCTGACAGATCTCTCTTGTTTTCATTGTTGCTGACAGGTTTCTACCCCTTCGCAGATGCTGCTCATTATCAGTCAGCTCTTTATATGTTCCGCCTCTCACTTGTTTTCTTGCGGCTGATAGCTCTTCTGTGGAGTGCTCTGCTTGTGTCGTGGTTCTCCTGTTCCAGTTTCATCTTAAGCTAAGTTCTTCCCCTTTTCTTGGTGTGTCTGTCCTGACTAGGCCTCAGGGAGACACTAGCTCCTTCAGTTTGGAAGGAGCCAGTTGCCTCTTTTCCTGTTCCCTAAGATGAGGGTTTGGTGCAGTGTTTCAGCAGTCTCTGGTTCATGTGCATGTGCATTTCTACCATTGAGATTTTCACATGTTGTTAGCAGCTTAGGGTGAGTATCAGAGAATGCTAGGAGGTGACCTCTATATTCCCTAGGTTTGGGGCCTAGTCTGTTGTTGTTTTGTTGTGGTTCCCTTTGGTTGTCTTTCCTTCCCCTTACTTCCCGGGACAGCATTCTACTCTGTGGTGGATTTTCTTTGAGCATGGCATCCAGAACACTGCAGGGAAATTCTCTGTAGCATGTGAATGAGTTAGTGGAAGCCTCATTCACACGCATGGGATGCTAATTGTCAACAGATTTGATAGGGAGTTTTGTGCAGCATCCAAATCCAAGTCATATCAGACATGTGTGAGCACACCTATAAACTGACCCCCTACGTGACGGGTGTATCCTTTGGTTGGCTGGGTTCTGCAATAACAATGAAACTCATACACATGTTCAAATCTGGGGAGGCCGATCGAGAAGGAAGTAGTAGACATACAATTACTTTGCATGGCTGATTGCTCAGCATTTCCTCAGGAGGGCACAACTTACCTAGTTTAAAACTGTTAACTTGCATCAACAAATATACAGTCGATTCACATTATTATGACCACTTCCTGCTTTTGACGTTTGCAGAACATAGTTTATGAAAGAAGTTATTTGTGGTGAGCTGGCTTGGTGGGTATATAAGGTGTGTGATAGGCTGTCTGCACACATATCCCTCGTTGCTGTCATTGGTAAAAAGGGCAATTTATCAGAGTTGCAAAAAAGTATGATTATTGGCTTTCAGGTCAAGGGTGGCAGTATTTCTGAAACTGCAGTTTATGAACTGTTCTCGTGCTGCTGTGGTGAAAGTGCATAGTGAGTGGACAAATGGCACCACTGCGAATGAGTGACACGGAAACTGCGGACCACCTTGTGCCATTGATCTGAGAGGTGGAAGTCGGCTATGAAGGGGAGCAAGGGAGGACCAGCACTGGAGCAGCTCACATGTTAAGAAACACCCTGCAACCATTGCTGGAAGGACACAAGCTGGTGGTGGCAGCATTATGGTCTGGGGAATGTTTTTGTGGCATTCTCTGGGCCACTTATCTATATGGAAGGCACTTTCAACTGATTTGGGTTTGAATCCATCCTTGCAGATCACGTACACCCATAAATGCTGATTGTCTTCCCTGGGGCGGATGGGATCTTCCAGCAAGACAATGTCACATGGCTAGAAATGTCCAAGATTAGTTGGAAGAGCATGACCAAGACTTCAAAGTACTATCCTGGCCTCTTAATTCCCCAGTCTTTAACGCAACTGAACATCTGTGGGACCACCTCCATCATCACGTTTGCTCTATGAATCCTACCCCCGCACACCCTTCGGCAGCTGTGGGATGCACTGCAGGCAGCATGGCTCCAGATACCTGTTACAACCTACCAGGACCTTATTGAGTCACTTCCAGTCCATCTAGCCCCTGTCCGTGCTGCATGAGGCAGTTACTCTGGATATTAGCTAGTGGTCATAATAATATGACTCGACTGTGTATCTTGCCATTTTTTTTTTTTCATTTGTTCAATTTTTTTTGCCATGCCTGAAGTATCACACAGTTACAGAGGAAAATTGTTTATTCTGTTCACCAATGCGCTTACAATAACATGGGGTGTAACTGATGCCCAAGACATAGGTCCCATTCTATATATTATGTTTTGACACCCACTATGGATGACTATGTGATCATGGTACACAGGGAATACAGCACATAGTATACGTGTTATGGAGATACTTGTTCACACCATTTACACAGTGAATCTGAAGTGACTTTGAAAGCCTCCAATTTGTCATATGATAGCAAGATGTCTGACACTACGTGGACCAGGCACCTAATCATGCATCTGATTAAAAGAAGCCTAAGAAATATATATTCTTTATTTACTTACCATCCTATTACTCTGCTTGGATCCATTCCATATTCTATATATTTTCATCAATCTATATATATGTTTGTAGTTTGTTTGTGTGTAACTACTAATTCTGGCCTCCATCCCATTTGGCAGCTCCCCAAAAATGCAGATAAACCTCTACAAGTCTATGGGAAAACGTCAGTTTCTAATTTCTGAGCTATGCCTGGGAGATTGCCAAATCTTCCGCTAATCTTACAATAACATTGTCTGCATCTGTACAAATAAAAATAATATACAGCATTCTTCATGGGAGATATGTCAAGTCAAGGTTAGGATTGCTGTCCTTGCAAATATCTCCATACTTTCTTACTAAAATCATGTTAGAAAAGGCATTGATTGTCTATAAATGAGTTTAAATTTGGTAAAAAGTGTGTAACACCTGCCTTATATTAGGGAGACAGCGTCTCATGACTGCTTATAACAGAATGCTTAGTAATTGAAGATGAGGAAACATGCAGGAGTGGGTCATTACAAGGTGTTTATATACAGCAAGTAGTCAGCATGTCTGAGATCAGATTTACAGGGAATGGGTCACCAAAAAATGTCCACTTGTTGAAATCAAGTTTTTAAGTTAAAGGGGTTATCCCACGACAAATGTAAAAAATGAAACTCAGACATCACACCGTACATGACAACCTCTTTCTAACAAAGCTAGAACCAGCCCTGTACCTCACATGGATCCAGAGATCTCCTCATTCATTGCTCTGCTAGATTTATATCAAGCTGACAGCTCAAGGGGAGTGTCTTTTCTTCTACAGCTTAGGGGGCGTGTCTCAGCTCTCCCTATCACAGCTCAGGAGGCAGTTGAAGGATGAAACTGAGCATGTGCAACCAGTGAAAAGGACAAAGAAATAAGAAAAGAAAAAAATGCTGGTGTCACTATACAGATACATTTTATTAAATAACTCAGTGGCTATGCTAAATTTTTAATGACAGGCAATTACAAAAGTATTCAGATCCAGGTGCTGGTTTGAAAACTGTAGAATATTTTCCGTGGGACAACCCCTTTAAACATATTGTTTTTCAAATATTTTTCTTTAAACATTTTTTAACCCCTCCGGGCTCCTTTTAACCTTAAGGACCAGGCCATTTTTTTGCAAATCTGACCAGTGACACTTTATGTGGTGATAACTTTGACTTATCCAGGCCATTCTGAGATTGTTTTTTTCGTCACATATTTTAGTTCATGACACTGGTAAAATGAAGTAAAAAAAAAAAAACATTTTTATTTATAAAAAAAATACCAAATTTATGATTTTTTTTTGGAAAATTAGCAAATTTCCAAGTTTAAATTCCTCTACTTCTATAATACATAGTAATACCTCCAAAAATAGTTATTACTTTACATTCCCCATATGTCTACTTCATGTTTGGATCATTTTGGGAATTCCATTTTAGTTTTTGGGGACGTAACAAGGCTTAAAAGTTTAGAAGTAAATCTTGAAATTTTTCAGAAATGTTCAAAAACCCAATTTTTAGGGACCAGTTCAGGTCTGAAGTCACTTTGTGAGGCTTACATCATAGAAACCACCCACCCATTCTAGAAACTAAACCCCTCAAGGTATTCAAAACTGATTTTAAAAACGTTGTTAACCCTTTAGGTGTTCCACAGGAGTTAATGGCATATGGAGATGAAATGTCAAAATTTCGATTTTTGGGCAAATTTTCAATTTTAATCCATTTTTTCCAGTTACAAAGCAAGGTTTAACAGCCAAACAAAATGCTATATTTATTGCTCCGATTCTGTAGTTTGCAGAAACACCCCATATGTGGCCAGAAACTACTGTACGGGCACACAGTAGGGCGTAGAGGGAAATGTGCGCCGTGTGTTTTTGGAAGGCAGATTTTGCTGGACTGGTTTATTTACACCATGTCCCATTTGAAGCCCCCCTGATGCACCCCTAGAGTAGAAACTCCATAAAAGGGACCCCATTTTGCAAACTACGGGATAAGGTGGCAGTTTTGTGGTGCATATGATTTTTTGTTTATCTATATTAAATTTTTCTGAGGCAAGGTTACCAAAAATAGAAATTCTGAAATTTCATCTCCATTTGCCATAAACTGTTGAGGAACACCTAAAGGGTCAATAAAGTTTGTAAAATAAGTTTTGAATACCTTGAGGGGTGTAGTTTCTTAGATGGGGTCGATTTTATGGAGTTTAGTGGTGCATCAGGGGGGCTTAAAATGGGACATGGTGCCAAAAAAAAGGCCATCAAAATATGCCTTCCAGAAACCATACAGCGTTGCTTTCCTTTTGCGTTCTGCTGTTTGGTCATACAGCAGTTTACGACCACATACGACCAGTTTCTGTAAACTGCTGAATCAGGGTAATAAATATTAAGTTTTGTTTGGCTGTTAACCCTTGCTTTGTTACTGGAAAAAAACTGATTAAAATAGAAAATTTGCCAAAAAAATGCTTTTGGCACAGTTTTTATTACATTTTTTTGACCGTATTCATCTGAGGGGTTAGGTCATGAGGTATTTTTATAGAGCAGATTCTTACGGACACAGCGATACCTGATATGTCTGTTTTTTTATGTTTTACACTATATTAGCTTTTTATAAAAAAAACTAAAACATTTTAGTATCTCCATAGTCTAAGAGTAATTTTTTTTTTGCTTTTAGCCGATTATCTTAGGTAGGGGCTCATTTTTTGCGGGATGAGAGGATGGTTTTATTGGCACTATTTTGGGGGCATATTACTTTTTGATCGCTTGCTATTACAATTTTTGTGATGTAAGGTGACAAAAAATACATTTTTTTGCACCGTTTTTATTTTATTTTTTTGACAGTGTTCATCTGAGGGGTTACGCCATGGGGTATTTTTACAGAGCAGATTCTTACGGACGTGGCGATACCTAATAGGTCTACTTTTTTATTTATTTTAGTTTTACTAAATAATATTTTTGAAAATAAAATGTTTTAGTTTTAGTGTCTTAAGTTTGAGAACCATAGCTTTTTATCCGATGGTGAGTGGCTAAATTGGGGAAGGGGAATATAAATTTAGTACTCCATAGAAGTGTGGTACTCCCTGAAGCAACCAATAATGCACAGGCCCGGATGATCGGGCACGTGTCACACTGAGTAGTGGTGTAAAGGGAGAACAAGGTAAAGCAATTTGTTCTTAGTCCATGATGGTGGTCATAATTTCCAGCATAATGAGAGTTGTACTTTCTGAACAACTGGAAAACCACAGGTTGGAAAGGATAGATCTATATATAAATTGTTATGGGATTAATCATGTAGCTCCAAAATTAGCTTAAAGGGGTTCTCCAGGAATTAAGAAAATGAAAATATGTAAATATTACTTATATTATAAATATATTCCCAAATACCTTTCATTAGTTATAATGGCTTGTTTTCTCTAGGGAGCAATGATTAGGAGAAACAAATGGCCGCTGTCCTATTAGTACACACAAAGCCTGTCCTAATCACACAGGAAGACAAGTTACTTCACAACACTGAAATAAAGAGCTGCCTCTCTGATCAACTTGTCAGGGATTGTGATCCTAAATATAGTTTAATATGATCTTCAGCTGAATCTCTGTAGGAATGGAGCTCATGAGGAGACATGAAGTACAGACAGGACAGACTGTGGTAATGGAGACTGCAAACAAGTGCTGCTGCTCATCAGTCACATCTGCTCATGAACTCCATTCCTACAGAGATTCAGCTGATGACCATATTAAACTGTATTCAGAATCATAATTCCTGACAAGCAGAGCAGAGAGGAGGATGGGGCAGCTCTTTACCTCAGTGTTGTGAAGTAACTTCTCCTCCTGTGTGATTAGGACAGGTTTTGTGTGTACTAGTAGGACAGCGGCCATTTTGTTTTTCCTAATGATTGTTCCTCAGGCAAAACGAGCTATTATAAATAATGTAAGGTATTTGGAAATATATTTATTATAAATATAATTTTTTTTCAACTTTTTTATTGACAAAAGTGAAATTAACAATGATAGCAAACACTCTTGTTGTCAAATACAGTGTAAACCTGCATGCCATTTTCATATTCTCAATTTCTTTTGTTCCTTAGTACATAATAAACTTATTACAGAAACAATTTTGCCATTATTTCTAAACAGCCAAAGCATTTTCCCAAACCCCTAACATCTCTGTCTAGCATAGCATCAAATAGTATAGTTAGACAGCCCCTCTAAACCATCTGACCCATGTTGACCGAGTCAACGACAGGGCTTGTTGCATTCTCAAGGTTGTATACATAGTGTGTGTTGACTCGCACCAGAGGCCCCAGACTCCTATCGAATTTGTATGGCTTGTTACGGTGTTTAAAGGGGTTCTGCACTTTGTTTCAACTGATGATCTATCCTCTGGATAGATCATCAGCATCTGATCGGCGGGGGTCTGACACCCCCTTCCGATCAGCTGTTTGAGAAGGCAGCAGCGCTCCAGCAGCACCGCGGCCTTCTCACTGTTTACCACAGGCAAAATGACGTCACAACTAGTATCAACTTCCCTGGGCGGGGCTAAGCTCCATTCAAGTGAACAAGCTTAGCCGCGCCCAGGCAAGTTGATAATAGTCGTGACGTCACTGTCACGGCTGAGGATGGGGAAAACCCTCAGCCGTGCGGTATCAGCAGATGGATGGTCAGAGCATGGCTAGGACAGGAATCAGGGAGCAGGTCACCTCCTAACAATCCCTAATTCTGACCCTGTCTCCTAGCCTGTATGAGCCGATCCTGATGGTAGGAGGGCTCATACTCTGGAACCTAATATTCCTGCTAGCCCTCAGGGTGGCCCTGGACTAGGAGCTGGGTAAGACTACCTGTTCCTCCTAGATACGGACGAACAGGAGTCTCACTGGCCAAGCTATAAAGACAGGGAAAACAGAAACAGACATATGGCAATGGCAGGTAAGTGAGACTAGTACCACACCTACCTGCCACCGACACAGAGCCTGGAACCCATGTATAAGTGCTGCTGTCCACAACAACACAAGAGACACAGCACACAACACACATCACACGGGAAACCAGGAAACCATATGCTGCAATAAATAAAGACCAAAGAAACATCTACTTAACACCATACATAAAGCTTATGACCACAAGGGTGGCCCCCACTGGCAGATGGTATAACAGGAGGATGTCTCCAGCAACCATGGCTGAAGAACCCCTCAGCTAACTGAAAACAGCAGAGGCTTTATAGCCCAAAGTAGCCACACCCACACTCAGACACACGAGGTGATCACACACACAGAAGGGAGTTAACCCTTCCAACACAAGGCAAGGGAAGACGGCCACTTAAAGGGGAAGTACACACATAAACACACACTTCACCTGTTGCCGCGGGCAACGGCATGCGTGGCAACCATGTCCTGGGGATCAGCCAAAAGGCTGAGACACTGCCTCCACATGCACACAACACCACGCGTTGCCACAGGCAACCAAGTGAAGGAAAGTGTCACAAAACACACCATAGGCCGTGACGTCACTGAGCCAGCGGTAAATAGTGAGAAGGCCGCGGCGCTGCTGGAGCGCCACTGCTTTCTCAAACAGTTGATCGGCGGGGGTCCTAGGTGTCGGACCCCCGCAGATCAGATGCTGACGATCTATCCAGAGGATAGATCATCAGTTTAAACAAAGTGCAGAACCCCTTTAAATACTAGTACTAAATATGGTAAGATCTGGTTGATTTGTGATTTCCACATGGTCCGAATTGGTGTATTGGGACTTTACCATCTCAGAGCAATACATTTCCTTGCCATAAACAGTGCTTCCCTCAAAAACATTGTCGTATAGTGATCCCAATTTTCTTCATTCAATATCCCCAGCAAGCAGATCTCAGGGGTGCAATCCACCCGCGCCGGCAACAAAGAAGAAAGAAAATCAGTAACTTCCTTCCAAAACTTAGCTATCGGATTGCAGTTCCACAGCATATGCTAAAAATCTGCTTCCAGTTCTCCACATCGCGGGCATGCCGTGGATGTGGCTCTGCCCATTCTAAACATCCTAGTTGGTGTTAAATATGTCTGATGCATGATATACAGTTGGGTTATTTTGTTGTTAACGGCTGGTGACACATGTAAGTGTGATTCTAATAAAGTCGTTATGGACTCCTTGGGACCCTGGGCTTTGACAACTCCTATAAGTGGATATTTGGAGATTCTAGTGCTGTTGGTTGGGTACTTACTCAGTAAGGCTGCCCTAAGTTGTAAATATGAAAATAATTACGAGGAAAGTTGTATTTTTGTGACAAAAAAGTCTCAAACATCATTATTACTCCTTGACCATATACATCACTAAGAGTTTTTCCCCCACCGTTTTCCATCTGTCTGCTCCCATTACCACCTGCATCTACAGCAGAGATGGATTATGCCGAAACTACCTCGGTGAAATTGGCCAAAGTTTTAGCCTGCTTCCACACCTTCTGGCCCAGTTTGTGTATAGGCAACAGTGGTCTCTGGAATTTTGGGGATCCAAAAGAGTAAAAAGTACTCTGAGGTACGCAGGTCTTCTGTTGTATGCCATGTATTAATAAGCCTTAGTTGACCGGTAAATAATATATAAAAAAATCGGGTAAAGCCATACCTCCCTCTGTTTTGGGATGTTTCAGTGTATCCAAACAGAGTTTATCCTGTGAACTGCCTCAAATGAAGGTTCTAGTCATAGAATCTAATTCTTTAAATATCGATTTGGGTATGTGTGTTTCTGAGTCATAACTGCATACAGAACTTTAGGGAGTATTATCATTTTGATTAAGTTAATGCGCCCTGCCACTTTTATGGGCTGCGGTTTCTAACTTTTAAATTTGTTCCATATGTTGTCAATTAAGGGGCAAATATTTAGTGATATAGCCCGGAAGTATTGTTTAGTGATCTTAACTCCTAAATATTTAAATGTGCCCACTACCTTTAAATGAGCTACATGGGACGGACCTTTCCAGTCTGACTTACCGAGAAGCATGTAGACAGATTTTTCCCAGTTCATTCTCAGACCTGAATAATCCCCAAACTCATCAATTAGGGCCACCGCGCTTCTGAGAGACGAATCCGATAAAGACATGTACAGGATCATGTCATCGGCATATAGTCCAATACGGACTTCTCTCTCTCTCCCATGGTCACTCCATGTATAGAATTACTATTTCTCCCTCTAATGGCCAGAGTCTCAACTGCTAGGGCAAAAAAGAGTGGTGACAGGGGGCATCCCTGTCTTGTCCCTCTATAGAGAGGGAAGCTTTCTGACAATTCTCCGTTTATTAGTAGCCTGCTTACCACTCTATTGAGTTGAATGCCTTGGCAGCATCAAGTAATGCCAAGGCCCAATCCACATTCAGGGAGTAACCCATCTGTGTAACCACCTGGACCCTTCTTATATTCTCAGTGGTAGGTTTTATGCCGGGAAAATCTGTTTGGTCTTGATGAACTAGTGACAGGATTACCTAGTTAAGGCAGGTCACCAATATTTTGGTCAGGATTTTGTAATCCACGTTTAACAGAGCTATAGGCCTATAAGAACCACACTCAAGGGGATCTTTATCAGGCTTGAGTAATAGTATTATAGTGGCCTCCTTAAATGAGTCCGGTAGTTTCCCCGTCTCCAGGACCGAATGATATGTGGCTAACAATTGAGGAGCCAGTGAGATAGAGCAGGATATGGGGTAACGCTGACCAGGGCCGGCCTTTGGGGTGTGTGGGCTGTGCGGCCGCACAGGGCGCCATAGCAACAGGGGCGCCGGGCGGCCGACAGCTCGCAGTGTAATATGCGGCAGGCGAGGCGGCCCCCCCAATTGCCCCCCCCCCCGAGCTGGCGGCGGCGGCTGGGCACAGGGAGATGAGCGCTTCCATTGTGGAAGCGCTCATCTCCAGTCATCTGTATCGCCGTCCTCAGGACAGCGATACAGATGCCTGCCTGTGCGGCGGTAGGGGAGGGAGAGGCGTGTCCCTTTCCCTTCCTCTGATAGGCTGCCGGCCTAGTGCCTGCAGCCTATCAGAGGCCGGCGCAGGCGGCGCGATGACGTCATCGCACCGCCTGAGCCATACAGCGTGGGACACAGGCCAGAAGAGGCCTGCATCGCATCACTGACATGGAGGTAAGTATGTGTTTTTTTTTTTATTATATACAATACTTTTACTGGCGGGGGCTGTTATTACTGGCAAAGGGGGGGCTGTTATTACTGGCAAAGGGGGGCTGTTATTACTGGCAAAGGGGGGGGCTGTTATTACTGACACAGAGGGGCTGTTATTACTGGGGGCTGTTTTTACTGACACAGAGTTATTACTGGGGGCTGTTATTACTGACACAGAGGGGCTCTTATTACTGGGGGCTGTTATTACTGACACAGAGGGGCTCTTATTACTGGGGGCTGTTATTACTGACACAGAGGGGCTCTTATTACTGGGGGCTGTTATTACTGGCACAGGGGGGCTGTTATTACTGGGGGCTGTTATTACTGGCACAGAGGGGCTCTTATTACTGGGGGCTGTTATTACTGACACAGAGGGGCTCTTATTACTGGGGGCTGTTATTACTGGCACAGAGGGGCTCTTATTACTGGGGGCTATTATTACTGACACAGAGGGGCTGTTATTACTGGGGGCTGTTATTACTGGCAAAGAGGGGCTCTTATTACTGGGGGCTGTTATTACTGGCACAGAGGGGCTGTTATTACTGGGGGCTGTTATTACTGGCACAGGGGGGCTATTATTACTGGGGGCTGATATTACTGGCACAGGGGGGCTGCTATTACTGGCATAGGGGGCTATTATTACTGGCACAGGGGGGGGCTGTTAATACTGGCACATGATTGGGGGCACTATAGGGGCATCTACTGAGGCCACAAAGAAGGGGTATTTTATATGGGCTCTCTGTACAGTACAATTTTATACTGGGACACATGGTGGGTACTATGGGGAAGGGGGGAGAGGAGTACTATGGGGTCATCTACGGGGGGCACTAAGAAGGGGTATTTTATACTTGCAAATTATGGGGGACACTGAGGGCATCTACTGGAGCATTTTATACTGGTACATTATGGGGGGCACTAGGAGGAAGGAGGGTGTGGAGCACTATGGGGTCATTTACTAGGGGCACTATATAGGGGTATTTTATACTGGCACATTATGGGGGCACTATGAGGACATTAGCTCAAATGGGGGCATTACAAGGGGGTATTTTTTGCACTGTCACATTATAAGGAGAATTATTACTACTGGGGGGGGCATTATGGTGGGCTTTATTACCCCCCCCATGGTATGACCCCCTAGTAGCAGCACCAGCCTCTCCCTGCTCTGCTATCCCTTTGCCCCTTCTCCAAATACTAATTATGAAATCTTTCTCATTAGGATAAAACACCTCATCAGCTCCACCGAGCCCCCGGCCAAAGTGTGGAAGTGGTGTCCGAGATCCCCAAGGGCCAAGCCAAGTAACTGTAAGTTTTCATGTGAAATATGTTTGTTATACACATATAGCATACACTGTGCCACACAATATATATATAATTTTTTTTGAGGGGGGGGGGGGCGCCACAAGGTTAGCTCGCACAGGGCGCCTGAACACCTAAGGCCGGCCCTGACGCTGACACCACTTATGCCGTGGATAAGGATTCGGGTATTTAAAGTTCTATATATGTTCGTGACGCCAATTGCAGTGTGCGCAGGGTACTACCCCAGGGCCCTTCCAAGGTGTTATAACGCACGTCCCAGATTCCAGTGCAATAGAGCAGGATATGGGGTAACGGTGACGCCACTTATGCAGTGGGTAAGGATACGGGTATTTAAAGTTCTATATATGTTCGTGACGCCAATTGCAGCATGCGCAGGCTACAACTACAGGGCCCTTCCAAGGTGTTATAATGCACGACCCAGATTAGGAATGGTGTAATGGCCTATAGAGTGGTGTAATGGCCTATAATGTCTCTGAAGGGTAGTGAGAATTGTGTCAACGGTGTCTCCTACCTGGGTACGGCTGGACTCCTGGCTCCTAGCTCACTTGCAATAAATTTGAGTGTAGTGATAGTAGGAGTAATAGAGGAATTTTGCAGCAGAAATGATGTCCAGACCTTTAGATAAAGTTCAAACATTTATTTACTGAAGATAATTTGTATCCAAGCAGTATACGGCTTTGGTCTCTGGTCCCAGCAGGTTTTAGCAATCATTGGCAGGAATAAATACTTCTGCAATTTAAATGTGAGCCTGCAGGATAATTCGTCAGCTTGGTAGCTCTGTAATTGTGGCAGGGATTAATCTTCTGCACTTCTCTGTAACTTCTACTTTGTGGGGACAGACTAGCTGAGGAGGAATGGATTCTCTTAGGTCTCTGGACTTTACTCACAGATAGTTTCTCAGGGGATGCTTTCTTCCTGGAACTCTGAAGGTTGTCTGCTTTCTTCATCCAGCTGAGGCTTAAGGTTCTCAGACTGGGTATGTGATCAATGTCTCAGCCGAGACAAGATCCTTGCTTTCTTCCCTATGCAGGGGATCTCCTACACACACACCCTACCCCAAGCCGGGGGTGGTCTACACTGACTCAAACTTCCTTCTCCACCCAAGTTGCAGGATGTGGGAACAGTCCACACCTCCACAGAGGGGGAGCTAAGCTGGAATAATCCATTCCAGCCTAGATATACTAAACTAGAACTAGTACCTGGCCAATGCATTGCTGCCACCTGCTGGTAAACCTGAAAAATTACAGGAAACAATAGTATTTAACATAGATTTACATGCACATTTGTGAAGACATAATGTAAATAATATCTGATGACAATGTAAAGGCTCTTAGAAGACAGTAGCGGGGTAGAGGCGTGTAGTAACACAACTCTGGGGTGTTACACCAGTATATCTGCATATCTGGCATATACCTCCTTGGGAATCCCGTCTGGGCCAGGAGATTTTCCGTTGTTAAGGTCTGTTATGGATTGTAACACTTCTTCTAAACTAATAGGTTGATCTAGTTGGTCCCTTTGTGTTGCAGTAAGTTTAGGGAATGGGATGCCTTCTAAGTATGTATCTATCTCTGATTCAGATACTGTTATGCTGGATCTGTATAGATCTTGGTAGAAGCGTGTGAAGATTCAAATAATTGCCTCCTGAGTATTGAACTCTTGCCCCATGCAGTCCCTAACTTCTAGAATCTCTGAGGAGGACGAGTCATGTCGGATCAGTTGAGCCAGTAGCTTAGACGATTGATTACCTAATTTGAAAGCTGTCTGTTTCAGGAAAAAAAAAAATTAGATCAGCTTTGTCTTTAAGTACCGCAAGATATTGTCTGCCCGCCTGGAGCCAAGCAGTCCTATTGGCATCAGTCGGGTGACGAATGTATTGTTGTTCCAATGTGGTACACTGAGATTCTAGCTCCATTTTGCAGCGTTTAGTGTCTTTTTTTTTAATGTATGTTATGTTAGAGTGTAATGTCCCATGTAGAAACGCCTTTAGAGTGTCCCACACCAGAGCTAGGTTGGGTTCATCTACATGTACTTTCAAAAATTCCTGCAGTTGGTATGAGGTCCCATCTGTTGAACCCATAAGGTTCAGCCAGAAAGGGTGTATATTATTGATAGGGCTCTGTGTATTAACATGCCTAATATTGGGTAGTGATCTGATATTCCCCGGGGTAAGTATACTATGGACCAGATATTTCATATATGCTAATCCATTTCCTAGCATGTAGTCTATCCTGGTTAAGGAGTCGCGACCACCACTATGACATGAATACACCCTAGAGCCGGGATATTTCGTTCTCCAGAGATCAAGCCATCTGAATTCAGCTAAAAATCTATTGAGTTTCGAGATATTTCCTGTATTTGAATGGTCAGCCGCATCGAGAAGTCGGTCCAGCAAAGGGTCCAACATCATGTTTAAATCTCCCATACATATTACTTCCGGGGAAGCCAGGTTGCTGGCGAAACGGTGTTGGGAGAAGGATACTGAGGGATCAGCGTGCTTACCTTGGGTATTTTTCTGAACTTCTTGAATTCCACATTGCCCACTGATGCCCCTATTGGATATTGTGTCCAGGGTTATTCTTGTCTTCTTTGGTCTTTTCTGGCCTTTATGTGGCATTCTTCAATACTTTTTTGTATGCCCATGTGTGTTGATCCCCCAGTCCCCTTTGTTTGTTTTTTTCCTCGCTTGAATATGCCTGCTTATTGTTTTTATACCTATATGTGATTATATGTATTTAACCACTTAGCGCTACGCTAACGCCGAAAGGCGTCATCTCTGCGGCGCTCCCAGGCTACGCTAACGCCAATAGGCGTCATCTCGCGTGAGCCGAGATTTCCTGTGAACGCGCGCACGCAGACGCGCGCGTTCACAGGAACGGGAGGTAAGCGAGTGGATGTCCAGCCTGCCAGTGGCGATCGCTCGCTGGCAGGCTGGAGATGTGATTTTTTTAACCCCTAACAGGCATATTAGACGCTGTTTTGATAACAGCGTCTAATATACCTGCTACCTGGTCCTCTGGTGGTCCCTTTTGTTTGGATCGACCACCAGAGGACTCAGGCAGCTCACTAAAGTAGGACCAAACACCACTACACTACACTACACCCCCCCTGTCACTTATTAACCCTTTATAAACCACTGATCAGCCCATATAGACTCCCTGATCACCCCCCTGTCATTGATCACCCCCCTGTCATTGATCACCCCCCTGTAAGGCTCCATTCAGAGGTCCGTATGATTTTTACGGATCCACGGATACATGGATCGGGTCCGCAAAACGCATACGGACGTCTGAATGGAGCCTTACAGGGGGGTGATCAATGACAAGGGGGTGATCACGCATATAGACTTCCTGATCACTTCCCTGTCATTGATCACCCCCCTGTAAGGCTCCATTCAGACGTCCGTATGATTTTTACGGATCCACTGATACATGGATCGGATCCGCAAAACACATGCGGACGTCTGAATGGAGCCTTACAGGGGGGTGATCAATTACAGAGGAGTGATCACCCATATAGACTCCCTGATCACCTCCGTCATTGATCACCCCCCCTGTAAGGCTCCATTCAGACATCAGTATGATTTTTACGGATCCACGGATACATGGATCGGATCCGCAAAACACATACGGACGTCTGAATGGAGCCTTACAGGGGGGTGAACAATGACAGAGGGGTGATCACCCATATAGACTTCCTGATCACCCCCTGTCATTGATCACCCCCCTGTCATTGATCACCCCCCTGTAAGGCTCCATTCAGACGTCCGTATGATTTTTACGGATCCACGGATACATGGATCGGATCCGCAAAACACATACGGACGTCTGAATGGAGCCTTACAGGGGGGTGATCAATGACAGAGGGGTGATCACCCATATAGACTCCCTGATCACCCCCCTGTCATTGATCACCCCCCTGTAAGGCTCCATTCAGAGGTCCGTATGATTTTTACGGATCCACGGATACATGGATCGGATCCGCAAAACGCATACGGACGTCTGAATGGAGCCTTACAGGGGGGTGATCAATGACAAGGGGGTGATCACGCATATAGACATCCTGATCACTTCCCTGTCATTGATCACCCCCCTGTAAGGCTCCATTCAGACGTCCGTATGATTTTTACGGATCCACTGATACATGGATCGGATCCGCAAAACACATGCGGACGTCTGAATGGAGCCTTACAGGGGGGTGATCAATTACAGAGGAGTGATCACCCATATAGACTCCCTGATCACCCCCTGTCATTGATCACACCCCTGTCATTGATCACCCCCCTGGTAAGGCTCCATTCAGACATCCGTATGATTTTTACGGATCCACGGATACATGGATCGGATCCGCAAAACACATACGGACGTCTGAATGGAGCCTTACAGGGGGGTGATCAATGACAGAGGGGTGATCACCCATATAGACTTCCTGATCACCCCCCTGTCATTGATCACCCCCCTGTAAGGCTCCATTCAGACGTCCGTATGATTTTTACGGATCCACGGATACATGGATCGGATCCGCAAAACGCATACGGACGTCTGAATGGAGCCTTACAGGGGGGTGATCAATGACAAGTGGGTGATCACGCATATAGACTTCCTGATCACTTCCCTGTCATTGATCACCCCTCTGTCATTGATCACCCCCCTGTAAGGCTCCATTCAGACGTCCGCATGTGTTTTGCGGATCCGATCCATGTATCCGTGGATCCGTAAAAAATCATACGGACGTCTGAATGGAGCCTTACAGGGGGGTGATCAATGACGAAGGTGATCAGGGAGTCTATATGGGTGATCACCCCTCTGTCATTGATCACCCCCCTGTAAGGCTCCATTCAGACGTCCGCATGTGTTTTGCGGATCCGATCCATGTATCCGTGGATCCGTAAAAAATCATACGGACATCTGAATGGAGCCTTACAGGGGGGTGATCAATGACGAAGGTGATCAGGGAGTCTATATGGGTGATCACCCCTCTGTCATTGATCACCCCCCTGTAAGGCTCCATTCAGACGTCCGCATGTGTTTTGCGGATCCGATCCATGTATCCGTGGATCCGTAAAAAATCATACGGATGTCTGAATGGAGCCTTACAGGGGGGTGATCAATGACAGGGGTGTGATCAATGACAGGGGGGTGATCACCCCATATAGATTCCCTGATCACCCCCCTGTCATTGATCACCCCCCTGTCATTGATCACCCCCTGTAAGGCTCCATGTAGACATTTTTTTGGGCACAAGTTAGCGGAATTTTTTTGTTTGTTTTTGTTTTTTCTTACAAAGTCTCATATTCCACTAACTTGTGTCAAAAAATAAAATCTCACATGAACTCACCATACCCCTCACGGAATCCAAATGCGTAAAAATTTTTTGACATTTATATTCCAGACTTCTTCTGACGCTTTAGGGCCCCTAAAAAGCCAGGGCAGTATAAATACCCCACATGTGACCCCATTTTGGAAAGAAGACACCCTAAGGTATTCCGTGAGGGGCATATTGAGTCCATGAAAGATTGAAATTTTTGTCCCAAGTTAGCGGAAAGGGAGACTTTGTGAGAAAATACAAAAAAAATCAATTTCCGCTAACATGTGCCAAAAAAAAAAATTCTAGGTACTCGCCATGCCCCTCACGGAATACCTTAGGGTGTCTTCTTTCCAAAATGGGGTCACATGTGGGGTATTTATACTGCCCTGGCATGTTAGGGGCCCGAAAGCGTGAGAAGAAGTCTGGGAACCAAATGCTTTCACGCGCGTTCCTGATCACTTCCCTGTCATTGATCACCCCCCTGTAAGGCTCCATTCAGACGTCCGTATGATTTTTACGGATCCACTGATACATGGATCGGATCCGCAAAACACATGCGGACGTCTGAATGGAGCCTTACAGGGGGGTGATCAATTACAGAGGAGTGATCACCCATATAGACTCCCTGATCACCCCCTGTCATTGATCACACCCCTGTCATTGATCACCCCCCTGGTAAGGCTCCATTCAGACATCCGTATGATTTTTACGGATCCACGGATACATGGATCGGATCCGCAAAACACATACGGACGTCTGAATGGAGCCTTACAGGGGGTTGATCAATGACAGAGGGGTGATCACCCATATAGACTTCCTGATCACCCCCCTGTCATTGATCACCCCCCTGTAAGGCTCCATTCAGACGTCCGTATGATTTTTACGGATCCACGGATACATGGATCGGATCCGCAAAACGCATACGGACGTCTGAATGGAGCCTTACAGGGGGGTGATCAATGACAAGTGGGTGATCACGCATATAGACTTCCTGATCACTTCCCTGTCATTGATCACCCCTCTGTCATTGATCACCCCCCTGTAAGGCTCCATTCAGACGTCCGCATGTGTTTTGCGGATCCGATCCATGTATCCGTGGATCCGTAAAAAATCATACGGACGTCTGAATGGAGCCTTACAGGGGGGTGATCAATGACGAAGGTGATCAGGGAGTCTATATGGGTGATCACCCCTCTGTCATTGATCACCCCCCTGTAAGGCTCCATTCAGACGTCCGCATGTGTTTTGCGGATCCGATCCATGTATCCGTGGATCCGTAAAAAATCATACGGACATCTGAATGGAGCCTTACAGGGGGGTGATCAATGACGAAGGTGATCAGGGAGTCTATATGGGTGATCACCCCTCTGTCATTGATCACCCCCCTGTAAGGCTCCATTCAGACGTCCGCATGTGTTTTGCGGATCCGATCCATGTATCCGTGGATCCGTAAAAAATCATACGGATGTCTGAATGGAGCCTTACAGGGGGGTGATCAATGACAGGGGTGTGATCAATGACAGGGGGGTGATCACCCCATATAGATTCCCTGATCACCCCCCTGTCATTGATCACCCCCCTGTCATTGATCACCCCCTGTAAGGCTCCATGTAGACATTTTTTTGGGCACAAGTTAGCGGAATTTTTTTGTTTGTTTTTGTTTTTTCTTACAAAGTCTCATATTCCACTAACTTGTGTCAAAAAATAAAATCTCACATGAACTCACCATACCCCTCACGGAATCCAAATGCGTAAATTTTTTTTGACATTTATATTCCAGACTTCTTCTGACGCTTTAGGTATTCCGTGAGGGGCATATTGAGTCCATGAAAGATTGAAATTTTTGTCCCAAGTTAGCGGAAAGGGAGACTTTGTGAGAAAATACAAAAAAAATCAATTTCCGCTAACATGTGCCAAAAAAAAAAATTCTAGGAACTCGCCATGCCCCTCACGGAATACCTTAGGGTGTCTTCTTTCCAAAATGGGGTCACATGTGGGGTATTTATACTGCCCTGGCATGTTAGGGGCCCGAAAGCGTGAGAAGAAGTCTGGGAACCAAATGTCTAAAAATGCCCCCCTAAAAGGAATTTGGGCCGCTTTGCGCATCTAGGCTGCAAACAAGTGACACACATCTGGTATCGCCGTACTCAGGAGAAGTTGGGGAATGTGTTTTGGGGTGTCATTTTACATATACCCATGCTGGGTGAGATAAATATCTTGGTCAAATGCCAACTTTGTATAAAAAAATGGGAAAAGTTGTCTTTTGCCGAGATATTTCTCTCACCCAGCATGGGTATATGTAAAATGACACCCCAAAACACATTCCCCAACTTCTCCTGAGTACGGCGATACCAGATGTGTGTCACTTTTTTGCCGCCTAGGTGGGCAAAGGGGCACACATTCCAAAGAGCACCTTTCAGATTTCACAGGTCCTTTTTTACACATTTTGATTTCAAACTACTTACCACACATTAGGGCCCCTAGAATGCCAGGGCATTATAACTACCCCACAAGTGACCCCATTTTGGAAAGAAGACACCCCAAGGTATTCCGTGAGGGGCATGGCGAGTTCCTAGAATTTTTTATTTTTTGTCACAAGTTAGTGGAATATGAGACTTTGTAAGAAAAATAAAATAAAATAATAAATCATCATTTTCTGCTAACTTGTGACAAAAAATAAAAAGTTCTATGAACTCATTATGCCCATCAGTGAATACCTCAGGGTGTCTACTTTCCGAAATGGGGTCATTTGTGGGTTTTTTCTACTGTTTGGGCATTGTAGAACCTCAGGAAACATGACAGGTGCTCAGAAAGTCAGAGCTGCTTCAAAAAGCGGAAATTCACATTTTTGTACCATAGTTTGTAAACGCTATAACTTTTACCCAAACCATTTTTTTTTACCCAAACATTTTTTTTTTAATCAAAGACATGTAGAACAATAAATTTAGCGAAAAATTTATATATGGATGTCGTTTTTTTTGCAAAATTTTACAACTGAAAGTGAAAAATGACATTTTTTTGCAAAAAAATCGTTAAATTTTGATTAATAACAAAAAAAGTAAAAATGTCAGCAGCAATGAAATACCACCAAATGAAAGCTCTATTAGTGAGAAGAAAAGGAGGTAAAATTCATTTGGGTGGTAAGTTGCATGACCGAGCAATAAACCTCTAAAGTTGTGGAGTGCCGATTTGTAAAAAAGGGCCTGGTCACTAGGGGGGTATAAACCTGTGGTCCTTAAGTGGTTAATAAAGATTTTTTCTTACTACGAGATGGAGCTTTAGTTCTATTGTATGGGTATTAAGTCACAACAATAGACAATCACAGTCTGCTTAAACTAATAACACACAAATAATGAAATGTTACCATGTTTTTATTGAACAAACCATGTAAACATTCACAGTGCAGGTGGAAAAAGTATGTGAACCCATGGATTTAATAACAGGTTGAACCTACTTTGGCAGCAATAACTTCAACCAAACTTTTCCTGTAGTTGCAGATCAGACGTGCACAATGGTCAGGGGTAATTATTGACCATTCCTCTTTACAGAACTGTTTCAGTTCAGCAAAATTCTTGGGATTTCTGGTGTGAATTGCTTTCTTGAGGTCCTGCCACAGCATCTCAATCGGGTTGAGGTCAGGACTCTGACTGGGCCACTCCAGAAGGCGGATTTTCTTCTGTTCAGGCCATTCTGTTGTTGATTTACTTCTATGCTTTGGGTCGTTGTCCTGTTGCAACACATATCTTCTGTTGAGCTTCAGCTGTTAGACAGATGGCCTTAAGTTCTTCTGCAAAATGTCTTGATAAACTTGGGAATTAATTTTTCCTTCGATGATAGCAATCCGTCCAGGCCCTGATGCAATAAAGCAGCCCCAAACCATGATGCCCCCACCACCATATTTCACAGTTGGGATGAGGTTTTGATGTTGGTGTGCTGTGCCGCTTTTTCTCCACAGATAGTGTTGTGTGTTTCTTCCAAACAACTCAACTTTGGTTTCATCTGTCCACAGAATATTTTGCTAGTACTGCTGTTGAACATCCAGGTGCTCTTGTGCAAACTGTAAACGTGCAGCAATGTTTTTTTGGGACAGCAGTGGCTTCCTCTGTGGTATCCTCCAATGAAATTCATTCTTGTTTAGTGTTTTACGTATCGTAGATTTGCTAACAGGGATGTTAGCATATGCCAGAGACTTTTGTAAGTCTTTAGCTGACACTCTAGGATTCTTCTTCACCTCATTGAGCAGTCTGCGCTGTGCTCTTGCAGTCATCTTTACAGGATGGACACTCCTAGGGAGAGTAGTAGCAGTGCTGAACTTTCTCCATTTATAGACAATTTGTCTTACCGTGGACTGATGAACACCTTTCCAGCTTTATGCAAGTCAACAATTCTTAATCGTAAGTCTTCTGAGAGCTCCTTTGTGCGAGGCATCATTCACATCAGGCAATGCTTCTTGTGAAAAGCAAACCCAGAACTGGTGTGTGTTTTTTATAGGGCAGGGCAGCTGTAACCAACACCTACAATCTCATCTCATTGATTGGACTCCAGTTGGCTGACACCCCACTTTTCCAGCTGCACTGTGAATGTTTACATGATGTGTTCAATAAAAACATGGTAACATTTAATTCTTTGTGTGTTATTAGTTTAAGCAGACTGTGATTGTCTATTGTTGTGACTTAGATGAAGATCAGATCACATTTTATGATCAATTTGTGCAGAAGTCCATATCATTCCAAAGGGTTCACATACTTTTTCTTGCAACTGTATATCTAGTTTACTATACAGTTCTAAACACAATACTAACAATATGAACATTATATAACTTGTTTTAAATACCTATATAGGCCTCTTGTTCCTATAAAACTCAACTCTCAGTGGAGTGAATGTCTCTTCAGCTCCTGTCTCTGGTGAATAATGATTGTGTGAGGCTGGCTGTGATTGGTGAAAACTCTTGCTGTGTGAGAAGCTGGCTGTGATTGGTCTAGACTTCTGCCCAGCAACAACAGATTTACACTGTACTTTCTGTTGTTTCTGCTGTGTCACTGAGCTTACCTTTCATTACAAAATGAATCTTAAAGGCATATTATCTTTTCTGCTTCTGTGAACACAAAATACAACAGTTATATGACATCCAAAACATGATGTCACAGTAAATAACTCTGCTTTTGTCTTTAACACATAAACATAGGAACTGTATTAAGGCTATTGGCAGGTCTAGCTGTATACACATATAAGCTATACTAGCAACCTAGGACAGCTCTTAGCTGGCCAGCTACATATATCAGTGTGTTCTCTTGTGAACTGCCAGTGGATCTAGGAAGTACTCTCTATGGAGCTAACTTATACTCCTATGGGTGTACCTCTTTCAGGCTATCTGGGATTTAACCATTAATCCCCGGTGAGGAAGCTTGGCTGCAGGTTATGGTGGACTCCACTGCAGTTAATCTCTGCGCTGATAAGGATTCTCTCTTCCTCCTTGCACTAACTTCCTCCTTCTGTTGCGCCCCATCCTCTTCTGCAGTGGGCACTCAGAATATTGTTGGCATCCCGATCCCCACCTTCTCTCCACCCGTCTGATGCGCCTTCTACTTTTCCCCGCTCCTTTCACCTAGTCTTATGCACCGCAGCGCTCTGTATGCCCGCAGCCCAGCCTCCTTCTTTCCCCTCGTCTCACCGGTCCCAGCTCTGCGCGCTCCGGTCCCCTCACAGGATATTTCTCCAGGTCTCTTGCTGCCTGGTCAATATAGTGCATCTTCAGAAGTTTTAATAGGCGGTTGGAGACAGTATACTACTTGTGCTCGGCAGGATTTGTCCTAGTAGTGCCGCGCCAGCCTCGGAGCTCCTCTCAGATGCGTCCATCTTGGCTGCTGGCCACGCCCCCATCATAATGAAGTAATATTTAAGTATTTTCATTTTCTTAATTCCCGGAGAACCCCTTTAAAGATGATAAGACGGGATTTTCACACAACTGTATTTTTGCTCCACATCTGATCGGAAGAAGACTCATTAATTTCTATGGGGCCGCAACAGATGTGGAAAGGACACTGTGTGCTGTCTTGCTGTGTGTCCGTTCTGTGATCCCACCAAAAAATTGGACATGTCCTATTTTTGTCCGTATTGCGGACAAGAATAGGCATTTCTATAACCGTGCAGGACCTGCATAACGGAAAAGCGCTGGGCGCATATGGCCGGTATCCATGTTTTGCGGATCGCAAAATGGACACTGTCTAGTGCATGAGTCCTTAGTCTGCAGATGTATGCTACGTGTAAACTGTTAAATAATGTTGAGAAGGAATTTAGAAGAACGGTAGTCCACCTTAACATCCGATATGGTATTTTTGGGGACGTTCACTTTTTAGAAGATGGTGGCATCAGTATAACCTGTAGTAAATCGGATAATATAACAGCAGGCTCATCTGTGTTTAATGGCATGTGACGGGCAAAATGTTTATGCACAGAGAAGAATATAGGTTAATGAAAAGTGTTAATCAGAAATTCAGGAGTAAACATTAAAATGTGTGCATTTAATGGAAAAGCCAGATTGTGCATGACATTTTTAATACGCTCCAGCGGCCACTAGATGGCAGTGTGAGAACATCACCGTATGCTGTAAGTAAAGCACATTCGTGGAGCAGGGTGTGATGCTAACCTCCTAAGAACCTGAGGCATCTGAGAGATGCTGTGCGTTAAACATAAAAGAGTAGCTTGGCACGCTGGTGTGAGGAAATTAAAGATGTGCAGACAATAGGTTATGGAGCCCGCCAGCCCACTTGGCACAGGGTGCTGATATGCTAGGGCTCGAGCCTTGCTTGGTCTGTACATAGTGTTATCCAGACAAAAACTATGAACAAAACTTCTACAGAAAAATACTACTGGGTGTTACTGATAAAGGAAACCTGTCACAGTGAGAATACAGTGCAGTCTGCAGCAGGTTATAGAGCAGGAGGAGCTGAGCAGACTGATATAGAGTTTTATTTGAAAAGATTCAGTATAACTTGTGTTTTATTAATTATTTATTAAACCTTTGCTCACTCTATTCCTACTCAGCCATTGCCTTACCTTTATCATAGAGCATACAGAGTTATCTGTCAGTCACTGATAAGACCGCCTACTGGACTCCTGAGCATAGAGAGAACTGAGGTTTAAATGAATAAAATACAAGGTTTACAGAATCTTTTCCTATAAAGCTATATATCAATCTGCTCAGCTCCTCCTGGTCTATAAAGTGATTGGATTGCACTTTAAATGTCACAGGTTCCCTTTAATGCTTTGGTATCATAAATCACTATAGACATCCTTACTGATCCATTGTGGCACCCTGAAACACCAGGGATATTACCATAAACCCCTAGTCTACCATATGGACTAGCTCATAAGTCACCTTAGATCTTGGATTCCATATCATTATTGGTTAAAAAAACGGAGATGGAATACACAACCACTTAAAGGGGAGCTGTCACCGATCCTGACATGTCTGTTTTAGCGATTAATTACATTCCCCATGCAATAACAATTCTGTATAGAGTGTCTATTATGACTATATCATGTGCCATTCCTCTATTATTCCTACTTGACTTTTAATAACTTACCTGCAGTCTGCAATAAGGGTATACCTGGGTGTTACCAACTGGGGGTAGGTCCCTGCACAGTCTGAGACTGGCAGCACTGATTGGATAATGTCAGACTGTGCAGGGACACACCCACATCCGGCAACACCCAGGTGGACCTTTATTGCAGACTGCTGGTAATTAATTCTTAAACTTCTTGTAGATATAATAGGGGAATAGCATAACGTAGAGTCATAAGAATACATGTCCTAGAATTGTTATTACGTGTGGAATGAAAGTAGTTAATAAACCATGTCAGGAGAGGTAACAGGTCCTCTTTAATGGGGTTGTCTTACTAATAATATTCTACAGTTTTCAAACCAGCACCTGGATCTGAATACTTTTGTACATATAATAACATGTAATAAAACATTTAGTACAGCCACTGAGTTATTCAATAAAATGTATCTGTATAGCGCCACCTGATTTGTTGTTTTTCCTATTTCCTTGACCTGCTCACTGAGATGGCCGCACATGCTCAGTTTCATCTTTCAACTGCTTTCTGAGCTGTGATAGGGAGAGCTGAGACACGCCCCCTGAGCTGTGATAGGGAGAGCTGAGACACACCCCCTGAGCTGTGATAGGGAGAGATGAGACACGCCCCCTGAGATGTAGCAGAAAAGACGCTCCCCTTAATCTATCACGAAAGATACGACGGCAGCATCTCCAATCCAATAAGGCTTTATTCACACAAGGTGCATAAGACAGTACACACAGTCCTGTTTCAGCTACATAGTAGCCTTTATCAAGCTTGATAAAGCCTACTATGTAAATGAAACGTAGCTGTAACCGGACCGTGTGTACTGTCTCATGCATTGTGTGTGAATAAGGCCTTATTGGATTGGAGATGCTGCCGTCGTATCTTTTGTGGTTGATGACGTCATAACCCCTATGGATCAGGGTAATTTGACTGGCTGATGCATTCCTGACACTCCATAATTGACTGTATTGGGTGCTGCTCTACATATATCTTATTTGCTCCCCTTAATCTGTCAGTTTGATATAATTCTAGCAGAACAATGAATGTAGAGATATTTGGATCCATGTGAGGTAACAGGGCTGGTTCTAGCTTTATTTGGAAGAGATTGTCATGTCCTATATAATGCAAGAAAATTTAGACTAGAACCTTCAGAATCACAGGTGCATATCCATGAAGCAAACATAATTACAAAAAACAAAATGGCTGCACACCGTTATATATACAAACAATAGAGCTAAGAAATGGGGGTCATTCTAGATAAAAGTGGTACAATACCAACTATAAATGAATAATGGAAGCTCTTAGCGCACATACGTGTCGGGCCCATCTACCAGGCGTCAAGGTGGCTTCCGCAGATGGGTCCCTATCACTAAATATACTGCCTCACTTTGCACTTACTTAAGCCTACAATATTCAGGGCAGTGTAGGAACCAGCTACAAACGTACTCTGCTCAGAAGTCCGAGGTAGATGGGCGTGTTCAGTCTAAAAGAGGCGCTCCCCTCAATATACCATCCATCCTACAAATATACCATCTACCTGGGACTTCTGAGCAGAGTACTTTTGTTCTACCTGGGACTTCTGGGCAGAGTACTTTTGTAGCTGGTTCCTACACTGCCCTGAATATTGTAGGCTTAAGTAAGTCCAAAGTGAGGCAGTTTCTTTAGTGATAGGGACCCATCTGCGGAAGCCACCTTGACGCCTGGTAGATGGGCCCGACACGTATGTGCGCTAAGAGCTTCCATTACTCATTTATAGTCGGTATTGTACCACTTTTATCTAGAATGACCCCCATTTCTTAGCTCTATTGTTTAAATATATAACGGTGTGCAGCCATTTTTTTGTTGTTGTAATTATGTCCTATATGATGTCTGATTTTCATTTTTTACATTAGTCATGGGATAACCCCTTTAAGACATTTGCTTTGGTGGGAAGGGAAGAGGGAAGCACAGCAGCCGGCAATGTACCAGTGGTCATTCAATTCCTTACCATGTAATGCTGCATCCCATCTAAGTAATAGGATTTCTATTGCCTGAACATCTTGCTACTGGAGTTCTATCACATCTGCTGTAGTTTCTGCAACGGAAGCCATACAATTGGTCTACTCTTCACCAACTGCCTATAGAGAAGACTGATGACATGCTTGCATCTATCTACCTTCCTGTACCCACTAAATATGTAAACATTTGTGTACACTTGGAGTTCTGTGACGATGGATGGTTTATAGAACATATGTATTATATAGACTAGTAGCTCAGAATTGCACCAATATCCATTTACTATTACTGCCAAAACATGTTGGGTGTAGTAGTTTCAGCCCAACTGGGCAGTTAGAGGTTGCAGGCTACAGAAATATAGCAGAGTTAGGCTACAGCAGCAGACCAGCAGACCCTACTCTGAACTCACTCACTCATAAATGTGGTGAGCAATTAGGAAGACCTTTTTTTTTTTTTTACAAATCTAATCTTATCTTAACTTCCGGACAGGCACTGGCACCGGCTTCTTCGCGCTCTCCTCAAAGTGCCTTCTCCCTGCTGCGTCTCGGCGTCATGTCCGGTAACAGGAAATTAAGAGGCTTGCCGCACCCACACGGGGAGGAGAATCAGGGGGTGGAGACTCAAGGAGGGTAGGGCTGGCCTGGTACTGACTGCAGCGCAGAAACGCAACACTGGGCGGCGGGCCCCGGGTTAAACAGGCAGGCACAGCACTTCTGCAGGGCGGGGCCAGGGGTCCACAGGTGGCCGGGCCCCCGGAGTGCCGGGCCCGGTCGCAACTGCGACCCCTGCGACCCCTGTATGTACGCCCCTGTCAGGGATGCTCGACCTGTGGCCCTCCAGCTGTTGCAAAACTACAATGCATGGACAGCCTACAGCAATCAGCCTACAGCAGGGCATGGTGGGAGTATTTTTACAACAGCAGGAGGGCCGCAGGTTGGGCACCCCTGACTTATACCATAGTGGTTTACTATTGCAGTCTATGGGAAAATCACTTTGTTCCTTGGGCTTGATAGGAACTTTACTATGGCTGGCCTCAGAGCATTCAGAAGGCCCCAGGCTGCCATAGAAACTAGTCAGCTTCCTTGATATTGTTGTGGGGGAAGGTGGGGTGGCATTCAGTCATGGGAGCACTCAGTTTCCTGTAAATAACCACTCATATGCTATGGTTTTAAACGAGCCCTCACACAGTTCTGTCCTGGTAAATGTAAAAAGGTTACAGATCTCAGAACATGGCGATGCAATATTTGAAAGTTTGTTTTTTAAAATTACATCTTGTAAAATTAAAACCCATAAAACAATGGCAGAATTGCGTTTTTTTCCATTTCTATGCCATTTAGATTTTTCTTACAGCTTTCCACTATATTATATGGAATATTAAGTGAAAGTACTATCCGTCCTCCAAAAAACAAGCCCTGATTGGCGAGAAAAAAAACTGAAAAGGAAAGGAGAATGGCTGCATCGGGAAGGGGTTATATGCATATCTATAGGGAAACTGCAGCCCCCTCACCTCTGCTGCTCAGTGTCTTGGCCTGCCTTCACTATATATTTTCTATCAAGATTCTTGCTTGACAGCGCAGATCAGTCTTACACCTTTGTAATCCATCGAAATTCTAAATTACAGGTTTCAGCCCCATACAGTGAAAAACGGCTTTAAGCTTCAAACAAGCAACCAAGAAGGAAAGGCGAGGAGTGCCGAACCCGTAATTAACCAGATCATTGATAAATTGAATCATGTCAATCAGGTAGGTAAAAAGCACACAAAGCGCGTCACTGCGCAATTACCATTAATGTCATGTCAAACTGCTGGGTCGTAAAACGTCTACTGCAAACTGGTTAATGTAAATGAACTGCTCATAATGCGTCAGAGGATGAAATATGGTGGACAGGAGGGGGAATATTTTTAATCTACTACTTTTTGTCCAATGGGTCCATGGATGTAATCTTCTCTGGGCATTCATTTATAGTTTGGGGGGATTTGAACTGAAAGCTATCTGTCGGCGGATTTGTACCTATGACACTGTCTGACCTGTTACATGTGCACTTGGTAGATGAAGGCATCTGTGTTGGTCCCATATTCATATGTTACCGCATTGCTGAGAAAAATTATGTTTTACTATATGCAAATGAGCCTCTAGGAGCAACGGGGGCGTTACCATTACACCTAGAGGCTCTGCTTTCTCTGCACCCCCAGCACTTTGACAACATTACTACACCTGCCCCTGCCAATCAAATTGGAGAGGGCACAGCAGTTGCCTCTAGGTGTAACGGCAACGCATATATTAAAACTTTATTTTTCTCAGCAATGTGATTGGGGGGGGACTATCTCTCCTTGGGGAGAGCGCTTTAGTCGGCGTGAGGAGATTTACAGGCCATACATCGCTCCTCTGGAATTCTGGGAACAAAGTAATGCAAATGAGCTCCTAACAAGCTCTGCCTCTAATGCCACCAGATGTAAGGCAGCTATCCTATAAGTCAATGTTCATCCCTTTAAATAGGCCTTGAGACATGACTCGGATATTAAACAAGCTGACTAAGGTGCTCTCCCACCCCACCGCCCTACTCCCCCAAATCCTGACTTAGGCCTCTCACTGAGTTAAGCCAGTACACTCTGCTCTGCACTGATGAGGAGCAATCACCCCGAAACAGCTGTCTGCAGATGAGGTGCTGGCTTATTTAATATCTGAGTCATGTCTCAAGGCCTATTTAACCCCTTAAGGACACATGACGTATCGGTACGGCATGTTTCCCGAGTCCTTAAGGACACATGACGTACCGGTACGTCATGTGTTGTTCCGATCACTGCCGTGCGGCCGGCTGTGATCGGAACAAGGTGCCTGCTCAAATCATTGAGCAGGCACCTCGGCTAAATGCGCGGGGGGGTCCCGTGACCCCCCCATGTCCGCGATCGCAACAAACCGCAGGTCAATTCAGACCTGCGGTTTGTTGCGCTTTCTGCAGTTTCTGATCGCTGCGGTCCCTGACCGCGGCGATCAGAAACTTTAGTGTGGCGAAAATATATATTTATCACCCCCCCTGCACCTCTGAATGATTTTAGCCCGGTGGGAGGTGCAGGGGGGGTGTTGCGGGCGGTGGGGGCGGTGCGGGAGGCGGGCGGTGCGGCAGGCGGGATCGCGATCCCCCGCCCGCCTCCTATTGCGTAATCGTTGGTGTACAGTGGGTATACCAGGGTGCCAGCACATTGCTGGCACCCTGGTATAAACGGCTGACATCGGTGATGCGATGTCAGCCGTTTAACCCTTTCCATACAGCGGTCCGTACGGACCGCTGTATGGAAAAAGTTAACAGTAAGAGGGAGCTCCCTCCCTCTCCGATCGGGGGGCTGCAGTGCCTTTGCAGCCCCCGATGGAGAGGGAGAGAGCCCCCAGACAGCCCCCCCAGAGCCCCGTCCTTACCCTTCCCCGTCTGCGCAGTTCTGACCATAACTGAGCAGACGGGGAAGGTTCCCATGGCAACAGGACGCCTCTCAGGCGTCCTGCTGTCCATGGTGCTGAACAGATCTGTGCTGAAAGCATAGATCTGTTCAGTGTAAGTAAAATATAGTACAGTGCAATATATATTGTACTGTACTGTATTATACAGACATCAGACCCACTGGATCTTCAAGAACCAAGTGGGTCTGGGTCAAAAAAAAAGTGAAAAAAAGGTAAAAATCAAAAAACACATTTATCACTGATTAAAAATTAAAAAAATAAAATTCCCTACACATGTTTGGTATCGCCGCGTCCGTAACGACCTGATCTATAAAACGGTCATCTTACTTTACCCGAACGGTGAACGCCATAAAAATAAAAAATAAAAAACTATGATGAAATTGAAATTTTGTCCACCTTACTTCCCAAAAAAAGGTAATAAAAGTGATCAAAAAAGTCGCATGTACGCCAAAATTGTAACAATCAAACCGTCATCTCATCCCGCAAAAAATGAGACCCTACTTAAGATAATCGCCCAAAAACTGAAAAAACTATGGCTCTTAGACTATGGAAACACTAAAACATCATTTTTTTTGTTTCAAAAATGAAATCATTGTGTAAAACTTGCATAAATAAAAAAAAGTATACATATTAGGTATCGCCGCGTCCATATCGACCGGCTCTATAAAAATATCACATGACCTAACCCCTCAGGTGACCACCGTAAAAAAATAAAAATAAAAACAGTGTAAAAAAAGCCATTTTTTGTCATCTTACGTCACAAAAAGTGTAATAGCAAGCGATCAAAAAGTCATATGCACACCAAAATAGTGCCAATCAAACCGTCATCTCATCCCGCAAAAAATGAGACCCTACTTAAGATAATCACCCAAAAACTGAAAAAACAATGGCTCTTAGACTATGGAGACACTAAAACATTTTTTTTGTTTTAAAAATGAAATCATTGTGTAAAACGTACATAAATAAAAAAAATTGTATACATATTAGGTATTGCCGCGTCCGTGACAACCTGCTCTATAAAATTACCACATGATCTAACCTGTCAGATGAATGTTGTAAATAAAAAAATAAAAAACGCTGCCAAAAAAGCTATTTCTTGTTACCTTGCCGCACAAAAAGTGTAATATAGAGCAACCAAAAATCATATGTACCCTAAACTAGTACCAACAAAACTGCCACCCTATCCCGTAGTTTCTAAAATGGGGTCACTTTTTTGGAGTTTCTACTCTAGGGGTGCATCAGAGGGGCTTCAAATGGGACATGGTGTAAAAAAAAACAGTCCAGCAAAACCTGCCTTCCAAAAACCGTATGGCATTCCTTTCCTTCTGCGCCCTGCCGTGTGCCCGTACAGTGGTTTACGACCACATATGGGGTGTTTCTGTAAACTACAGAATCAGGGCCATAAATAATGAGTTTTGTTTGGCTGTTAACCCTTGCTTTGTAACTGGAAAAAAAAAATTAAAATGGAAAATCTGCCAAAAAAGTGAAATTTTGAAATTGTATCTCTATTTTCCATTAAATCTTGTGCAACACCTAAAGGGTTAACAAAGTTTGTAAAATCCGTTTTGAATACCTTGAGGGGTGTAGTTTCTTAGATGGGGTCACTTTTATGGAGTTTATAATCTGGGGGTGCATCAGGGGGGCTTCAAATGGGACTTGGTGTCAAAAAACCGGTCCATAAAAATCAGCCCTCCAAAAACCAAACGGCGCACCTTTCCCTCTACGCCCCGCTGTGTGGCCGTACAGTAGTTTACGGCCACATATGGGGTGTTTCTGTAAACAGCAGAGTCAGGGCAATAAAGATACAGTCTTGTTTGGCTGTTAACCCTTGCTTTGTTAGTGGAAAAAATGGGTTAAAATGGAAAATTAGGCAAAAAAATGAAATTCTCAAATTTCATCGCCATTTGCCAATAACTCTTGTGCAACACCTAAAGGGTTAACGACGTATGTAAAATCAGTTTTGAATACCTTGAGGGGTGTAGTTTCTTAGATGGGGTCACTTTTAGGGAGTTTCTCCTCTAGGGGTGCATCAGGGGGCTTCAAATGGGACATGGTGTAAATAAACCAGTCCATAAAAATCAGCCTTCCAAAAACCAAACGGCGCACCTTTCACTCTACGCCCCGCTGTGTGGCCGTACAGTAGTTTACGGCCACATATTGGGTGTTTCTGTAAACGGCAGAGTCAGGGCAATAAAGATACAGTCTTGTTTGGCTGTTAACCCTTGCTTTGTTAGTGGAAAAAATGGGTTAAAATGGAAAATTAGGCAAAAAAATGAAATTCTCAAATTTCATCGCCATTTGCCAATAACTCTTGTGCAACACCTAAAGGGTTAACGACGTATGTAAAATCAGTTTTGAATACCTTGAGGGGTGTAGTTTCTTAGATGGGGTCACTTTTAGGGAGTTTCTCCTCTAGGGGTGCATCAGGGGGCTTCAAATGGGACATGGTGTAAATAAACCAGTCCATAAAAATCAGCCTTCCAAAAACCAAACGGCGCACCTTTCACTCTACGCCTCGCTGTGTGGCCGTACAGTAGTTTACGGCCACATATTGGGTGTTTCTGTAAACGGCAGAGTCAGGGCAATAAAGATACCGTCTTGTTTGGCTGTTAACCCTTGCTTTGTTAGTGGAAAAAATGGGTTAAAATGAAAAATTAGACAAAAAAATTAAATTCTCAAATTTCCTCCCCATTTGCCAATAACTCTTGTGCAACACCTAAAGGGTTAACAACGTATTCAAAATCAGTTTTGAATACCTTGAGGGGTGTAGTTTCTTAGATGGGGTCATTTTTGGGTGGTTTCTATTATGTAAGCCTCGCAAAGTGACTTGAGACCAGAACTGGTCCCTAAAAATTGAGTTTTTGTAAATTTCTGAAAAATTTCAAGATTTGCTTCTAAACTTCTAAGCCTTATAACATCCCCAAAAAATAAAATATCATTCCCAAAATAATTCAAACATGAAGTAGACATATGGGGAATGTAAAGTCATCCAAATTTTTGGGGGTATTACTATGTATTACAGAAGTAGAGAAACTGGAACTTTGAAATTTGCAAATTTTTCCAAATTTTTGTTAAATTTTGTATTTTTTGGTGCAAAAAAAATAATTTTTTTGACTTCATTTTACCAGTGTCATGAAGTACAATATGTGACGAAAAAACAATCTCAGAATGGCCTGGATAAGTCAAAGCGTTTTAAAGTTATCAGCACTTAAAGTGACTCTGGTCAGATTTGCAAAAAATGGCCTGGTCCTTAAGGTGAAATAGGGCTGTGTCCTTAAGGGGTTAAAGGGTTGAACATTGACTTATAGCAGGGATGCTCAACCTGCGTCTCTCTCTAAAACTACAACTCCCAGCATAAGCCTACAGCAGGGCATGGTGGGAATTGTAGTTTTAAAACAGCTGGAGGGCCGCAGGTTGAGCATTCCTGACTTATAGGATAGCTGCCTTACATCTGGTAGCATCAGAGGCAAAGTCTGCCAAGAGCTCATTTGCATCCCTTCCCTCCCAGAATTCCAGAGAAGCATGTGTGGCCTATAAGTCCCCTCAGACCGATTAGGGCGCTCTCCCCAAGGAGAGATAGTACCTCCCAAAATCTGACTTGGCCTCTCACCCAGTTAAGCCATTACTTTCTGCTTGTGACGATTGTGCCGCCACATGTCATTGAACCCCCTCAGATGCCGTGTTCATTGTTGAGTGCAGCATCTAATGTAAAAATGAAGGCCTTTCATGGGTAAAAAAAATATAAATACTCACCTCATCCATTTCTTCCTGGTTAAAGACGATCATATGTGACCACACACAAGATTTTGCGGGGGATCTTCAATCAGAATGTCAGGGGCGGCCTCTTTGCACTCAGGTGGCTCAGGGAAAATTTATTAGTTTCCACAAAGCACAAGGAAATTCGGCTTTGTGGCGATTAAAATTTTTCATGAAATTCGGCTCGAAGTCCACGTCGCTCAAACCTAGTAGCAAATGTTAACATTTAACTCTTAAAATACACAGCTGCACCAAGCATTTACTTGACTTTACTGGCTTTTGTTTTGTCATGTGTCAACTCAGTTTGCTGCAATTGTGTATTTAATGTGTGATGTGTCCAGTTAGTGTTTGCTACATCTTTATCTCATTTACATTGTTATTTTAACATTCAGCTAATGGTGACCAGATACATATCTTGGGTTAGGTTTACATTTGCAGTAAAGGAAATCTGGTGCTCTGATGCGGCAGACAAACAGACTACTAGAGTTAGGGTGCATTCACGCGACCGTACGTGTTTTGTGGTCTGCAAAACACAGATCCGCAAAAAATACCCTCGGCGTCTGTGTTGCATCCATTTTATTTTTTGCAGACCCATTGTAATAATACCTAACGGACATGATCTATCTTTTTAGCGAGACTTCAGATCGGACGTAATGTGGACAACACATGGTGTGCTGTCTATATTTTTTGCCGCCCCATTGAAATGAATGGGTTTGCATTCGATATACGCAAAAATTTGCTAATCGGACCAAAAATACAATGATGTAAATGGGGCCTTACTGTATCTGGCATAGCTGGATATGCTGGATCCCCATAGACAATAATGAGATTCTGCGACTTTCTGTCATAAATACTGGCATTCGGCCGGACAGATACAACTGCATAAAGCTTTATTTGTCCAGCTGAAAGATGGTATTTATGGCAGAAAGCCGACGGAACCCATTATAGTCAGTTGGCATCTGGTGGTGTGTGGCGGCATCCTGCTATGCAGGATACAGTAACTCTTGTAGTTTGTTTCTTTGCTGGAACAGACTACTGGATTACCTTTACCGCAGATATGAATGTAGCCTAAGGCCTCATTCACATGTCCGTGGAAAATCCGTACGTGTTTTATCTGTGAAGATGTCCGTGAAGGATCCGTGTTTGGTCTTTGTATCCGATTTTTGCTTTCCATGGGTCACCCATATTCTACAGACACTGCTCAGCTGAAAATTAATTTCCGGAACATCTCCTATCAAACACTGATGACATTTGTGTTGTCTGTGGTTTTTCACGGACCCATAGACTTCAATGGGCATGTTTAGCCCGTATCATGGACCAAAGTATCTCATGTCTTGCGGTTATAAAAAAATTACTGATGTGCCAACATATTCAAACCAATGGGTACATGTGCTGTCCACAGAAAATGCATATAGCACACATCCGTGAAAAATGAAAATGTAAATGAGACCTAAAGGGGTTTTCTCAGGATTTTCATATTGATGGCCTTTCCTCTGCATGGGTCGAGTCGATGAGCTATTCTGCTGGAGCTCTGTCCATTATCCAGTGGACAGGGCTGGTAACTGCAGCTCTGCTCCCATTGAAGTAAATAGAAGCAGAGCTGCAGTTACCAGCTTAGTCCACTACACAATGGATGGCGCTCTGTACTTCATTTAAACAGCTGATTGATGGGTGTGTGCCAATCTGATATGACATGTTCAATATCAAAATCTTGGGTGACCCCTTTAAACACACTGGGTGAGACTTTATTCTGATACTCAGATTTACTGTAGAAAATAAGAGCGTCAACAGGATCATTGTCCTTAGTGGAGTTGTTTGGCCCCTGAGTTTACTACCTGTCCTCTATCCTCTAGATTGCGTAATGGTCAAACACAAGCAAGTTAATTTAAAACAGTATTGTGAATGATTTCTTAGCATGAATCTCTGGTTGCCCATTTCCCTTTCAGAGAGATAAAGATCTGAGAAGTTTTCCTTATTACATTATAGAAACAGCTGCTTCTCTACTCTATACACTTATTAATGGCTGAACCAGCTTGAGGCGTCCGTACAAGTTAGATGAACTTCATCCGAACCAGCCGATTATCCAATGTGAATGCGGATGTGCTTGTTATATTGGCAACACTGCCCAACGCTGCCCCACTCCTTTAAGAGGGCAAGAGTGCAGCATCATTCACCCAGCTGCGCTCCCCTGGCTGTTGGCAGCCGGTCTGCCTCCTCTCCAGGTTCCACAGGTCTGTCTCTAGAGCATGCACAAACTCCTGGGTTTGTTAGAGGGCCTGCATGTGCGCCCTAGTCTTCCACAGACAATGGCTGGTTTCTTCTGTGTACTTAAGTCACCTTCCCCTAGTTTGCTAGTTACCTGCTAAGCTGTTGGTTCTGACTGTCTGTGTACCGATTTCTGCCCATTTTCCTACTCTGACTCTCCCTTCCTGACCTAACCCTTGCTGATATATGTTATTGCCTCTTTGTTGCCTGCCCTGAACTCAGATCCATTTCATGGGTTTGCATGTACTCTGCCTGCCCTGACCTCAGCCTGTTTCCCGACTACAAGTATTGCCTGAACCCTCGGTGCTTTTCACCAGTGTCTTTGGCCTCTGTGGGTCAGCAGCCAACCACACCAGGACTGTTCCAATTGTTAGAAGCCTGGTGGTTCTCCTGCAGTGAAGTTCAGATCTCTGTATAGGAATTAAAGTGTGAAAACCAGGGGACTGCTAGGATAATGCCCTTAGGTCTATCTCTAAGTGTCACGAGGGTGTCAAGAGCCACGCCTGACTCCGTTGTACCCGGGGTCAGGAGGTCGCAGCGGTTGGCTGCACGCTCTATGTAAGATAGGGATGTTTCCTTATTGTAGCTTTCTGGGTTTGCTTTGCAAACCCTTTTGGCTCACTCAGGGATCCGTAGCTCCTTCTCTCAGCTGTTCCTTGTCCAGCACTCCCAATCCTCCTTATATTCCCCTCTCACACTTCTCTGGTTGCCAGATATAGAGCTTCCTGCCTGGACATCTATTCTGACCCACTGGAGCTGTGTTGCTGCGTTCTCTGGTAGTTGATCCAGAACGCTACCCTCCGGATCCCTGTTGGACCTTTTTGGACAGTTGTTGTCGTCCACCTGGGTGTTTGTGTTTGTCTGTGTTTGTCTGTCCTCTCCCTGGTGTTTTCCTCTTAGTGTCAGTGGTGAGGACTAGCGATCCCACCGGCCCGTTCATTATCTAGGGTTCATTTCAGGGAAAGCCAGGGTTTAGGCACGTGATCGCCGCACGGGTGAGGAACCCGTCTAGGGACGTCAGGGCAGTCAGGTGCCAGCCGCAAGGAGAGTTAGGGGTCACCACCTTTCCCTCTCCCTTGGGCAGGACTTTCCCTTTTTCCTCCCTGTGCGTGTTGCCGGTCATTACACTAAGTCAAACTGGTTGGTTGGCACAGTGGTTTTACAACCACTTCCCATGAAAGTGTTGGCTATCCCAATGGCAAATGTTTGGGGGAAAAAAGGATTGGCATTTTGACATGCCCAAACCTTTGCTTACACAGCTAATATCCCACCACCATAAGTGTCTGGCAGAAGCCTATCACCCTCTTCCTACTTAGAGCACATGCATGTTCATCTGAGCCAAGACTGCATATGTACTCAACCAATGTGGTTCACCCTTTATTTTGGGTTCTGCAGCAGGGTATATATTGAAGCAGGGTCATGTTAATACTGGGTGGCACCCCCCCCCCCCCTTGCTTCGACGTAGGCTGCCACATGGTAACGGCCATACAGATGCTTGATATCCTCCTCTGGTCATTCCAAGCTCTTTCAACTTGGACCTATTTCAGCCAAGAGGTTTGTTGGCTGCTGTACATAGGATATCTGTTTCCCAATCCAATCCCAGACATTCTTGATGGGGGAGAGATCTGGTGGTGAGCTGGCCGGGTTGCTGCTGGACACGCTAAAAAGCACATTTTGTAGTGCGGGCAGTATGTGGGTTGGAACACCATATCTCCTGAGTCAAAAAGGCAGTAGGACTGGTTCCACAATGTCCTGGTCATACTGAAGGCTGGTCAATGTTCCCTCCATGAATACCATATGGGAATGCCGATGGTAGCTTATAGCGCCACGCACACTTTGTGTTGGTCCTGTGTGTCTCCGCAATATGCATCATAGCAGTAAACATTCTCCAGTCTTCCTGTAAACTCTCCTGCGGCCATCAATTGCAAAAAATAGTGTTCAGTGATGAAAGCAAGTTCTGCCTCAGTACGCATGATGGCAGCATCAGAGTTTGCAGAAGGCCTGGAGAGCACCTACTGTTATCATGCATAGTGTGGATTGGCAGCCTGAATAGCAGCAAGGGGAGATGCTTCCCGATATTAATGCGACCCTGCCTTATACCCTGCTGCAGAACCCAAAATAAGGGATGCACCACCTTGGCTGTGCGATCATTGACAAAGCACCACTACCTTGTTATACTTTGTCGGTCTCACCTCAATCGCATTAAATGGGTTATCCCATAACTAACCAGCCCTGTACCTGACATGGGTTCAGAGATCTCCACATTAATTGCTCTGCTCGATTTATATCAAGCTGGCAGCTCAAGGGGAGTGTCTTTTCTGCTGCAGCTCAGGGTGTGTGTCTCAGCTCCCCCTATCACAGCTCAGGAGGCGTGTCTCAGCTCTCCCTATCACAGCTCAGGAGGCAGTTGAAGGATGAAACTGAGCATGTGCGGCCATCTCGGTGAGCAGGTCAAAGAAATAAGTAAAAAACAAACTGCTGGAGGTGCTATACAGATACATTGTATTGAATAACTCAGTGGCTCTGCAAATTTTTTTATTACATGCAATTAAAAAAGTATTCATATCCAGGTGCTGGTTTAAAAAGTGTAGAATATTTTTCATGGGACAACCCCTTTTAAGTCTTCCAGGTGTTCTTTATTCATTTTCTGGTAGTGCATAAAACCACAAAGATCAGAATCTCAGAAGATATCACCAAATGTAGCAGGATCTGCCAATGTTCAGCACAGTTTTTATCGTTCAAGGACCGTGCACAACAAATCACAATCATCCCGATTGTCACTAATTATCTTCACTTAATACGCGGTGAATCATTCTCCTTCTACTTCTTCTAAGATGTAAAAGGTTTTCTTAGAAATGACTGCCATATTGTATAACTGGGAAGGACAAGAATATGTTAATTAACTGTGACAGGTTCACTTTAATCAGAAAAGGTTAGGAATGTGCCTTGGCAGCTGACCACATTGTTGTACAGGAAGGAGAGAACACAGCAGACTCGTTTAAGGAGCACATTCGCTGCTGTACCACGCTAAAAGCACAGAACACTAAAATATGAATGATAATTTATCAAGATGCATGTATTGGTTGGAGTTTTATTTTGCATCAACCAATCTCTGTTGCTTACAGTATTGCCTTTAATTTTAGGATACATGATGACTCTGGATGGGAGAAGGCTGCAGCATTGGAAATGCGTCATTATATAATGTTTAAAACAATGCAGATATGTTGAAATGGCAATAAAAGACAATTTGAGGTTTAAAGGGCATCAGTCAGCAGATTTGCACCTAGCAGAGCTGGAGATGGTACAGAGGAGGGCAACTAAAGTAATAACTGGAATGGGGGGACTACAGTACCCTGAAAGACTATCAGCATTAGGGTTATTCACTTTAGAAAAAAATATGACTGAGGGGAGATCTAATTACTATGTATAAATATATCAGGGGTCAGTACAGAGATCTATCCCATCAGCTATTTATCCCCAGGACTGTGACTGTGACGAGGGGACATCCTCTGCGTCTGGAGGAAAGAAGGTTTGTACTCAAACATAGAAGAGGATTCTTTACGGTAAGAGCAGTGAGACTATGGAACTATCTGCCTGAGGAGGTGGTGATGGTAAGTTCACTAAAAGAGTCCAAGAGGGGCCTGGATGTATTTCTGGAGCGTAATAATATTACAGGCTATAGCTACTCCTAGAGAGGGGTCGTTGATCCAGGGAGTTATTCTGATTGCCTGATTGGAGCCGGGAAGGAATTTTTTTCCCCTTAAGTGAGGAAAATTGGCTTCTATCTCATTTTTTTTCCCTTTCTCTTGATCAACTTGCAGGATAATAGGCCGAACTATGTTACTATGACACTGGCTGACCTGTTACAGGTGCACTTGGCAGCTGAAGACATCTGTGTTGGTCCCATGTTCATATGTGCGTTTATTGCTGAAAAAAATGATGTTTTATCATTTGCAAATGAGCCTCTAGGAGCAACGGGGGCGTTACCATTACACCTAGAGGCTCTGCTCTCTCTGCAACTGCTGTGCCTTCTGCACTTTGATTGATAGGGCCAGGCAGTGAAAGCATCATAACGACTGACCCTATCAAAGCTCTGCTAGATTTATTTCAAACTAGCAGAAGGACGGGTATATTTCATCTATTTCATTTAATGTTTGTGTGTGTTGTTAAAAGATATTGACAATATCCCCCATAATAGTGACCTCCACAGCCCCCACCCCTTAACACTGACCTCCACAGCCCCCACCCCTTAACACTGACACCCCCACAGTGCCCCGCCTCCTCAAAATGTGACCTTCATAGCCCACACCTTTAACTTTGACCTTCACAGCAGCCCGCTCCTTTAACAGTGACCTCCAGAACATCCCATCCGCCCCCCCCCCTAACAAGGACCTCCAAAGCGGGGCATTATTGTCTGTAATTGACAGTATATAAAACCCCACAGAATTAGTATACACTTAAGGCCATGTGAGTGACATCAGCCTCTACAACAACGTTGGCTAAGCGTCGTGATGCAAATCATATTAGCTCACACATAAGCTGTCTTATACTAAGAATGTCCTTCGTTGCCTATAGCAACCAATCAGAGCTCATATTAACGACCTGTAGCATAATAGAAGCTGAGCAGTGATTGGTTGCTATATGAAGCCTGATGAATATCCAGGCTGTCTGCCACAACAGCTAACTGACAATGGCTGCTGTAGTTTGGCGGTTAGGCTACTAAGCGTATTTTTTGGCAAATAATTGCAAAGTGCAGGGTGAAAATTTCCACTCAAAACATAGTCTGTGACGTTCCCCGAGTCACAGGAGCCGGCTGTGCAAAATTTTGTGATTGTAAATGCGACGGTGCGGATTCCTTTAGCGGACATACACACACATATAAACCCAGCTTTAGGGTCCATTCACACGTCAGTAATTTAGGTCCGCAATTTGCGGACCCATTCGCTTTCAATAGGGCTGGAACAGATGTGAATCTGCATTTCCGGGATCCGCATCCACATTTTCGGGATTGACATCCGTTTTTTCGGGATCCGTTTTTTTGGGATCTGCAATTCCATTCCTGAAAAAAATAGAACATGTCCAATTCTTGTCTGCAATTGCGGACCAGAAAAGGCATTTTTGCAGGTGTCCGTGTTTTGCGGATCCGCAATTTGCGGATCCGCAAAACACTTACGGACGTGTGAATTGACCCTTATATATTAGATTGGCAGTTCGAGGGTGTGTTCCTTCTGCTGCAGCTCTTTTTCTTCTTACTGAACATATGGCTGGTGGCAGTTGAAGGATGGATCCGAGCCTGTGTGACCACCTCAGCAAGGTGGACAGAGGAAAAAAAAGAAATGAACAAACAGCAGGTGGCGCTATACAGATAATATATTAATATACTACATTTTTAATCACATGCAAGTACAAAAGTATTCAGTTCCTGGTGCTGTTTTGAAAAATGTAAAATATTTTTCGTGGGACAATCCTTTTAAGAAAAGACATCAGCCTTATCTGTAAGTTTATGGCAAATATTTATTTCAGAATCCAAATAATATTTTAATAATAAATAATAAAGTAAAATGAGCACCTTGGTGTTCCTGTACTGTCGATAGCTATTGACAGATGGCTCCCATGACCGTGCCCACGGCCACATGTAAGGAGAGCGTCAGGTTTATCCACATTAACCCCTATAGTTTGCTCTAATAGTAATAATGTTTTCTACAGTGAAACATAGGCACATACTGACATCATGATGATTTTTATAAGGCACATATTAGAAAACCAGTGTTTATTTGGAAGTCAGTTTAAAAAATGTGATTATTTGCTTTAAGCAGTGCCAATGTAATCTAATGACTTGGGGCCGGTATGACTTGGGGCCGGCTCATGCATATCTGAGCTCGCAGAATAACAATTACTTTGAAAGTAGAACTACAAACATTTCCTTCCTGTGAAACGGTAATAAATAGCTGGAGCAATTAAACTATTAAAACCACATGCTGCTGGAGTGATCCTTGCCGTTCCGATTATTTCCTTTTGTGGCGTGGTACGCTAAATGGTATTTTTGTAAAGGATGTGTATTAGCAGGTATCTGGCAAATCTCATCTGCTGCGTGAGCGGTGGAGCTCTGCTGGGCCCAGATCTGGTATTTAAAGCTTAACCTGCATTGTTCTCTTGTGAATTAGAGGTCACCCGTCGGTTGTCCTTAACCTGCTGTTCTCACACGCTTTATGGAATGAGCAGTCACAGGCTGGTTCTGTGGCTCATCTGTTAAGATGTTCTGACCTGTGCTAGGAAGCTCTTCTTCAGAAGGTAGGAAACTATCTCTGAAACAGTGCTGTCTGAAGATGGGTCTCTGGTTTAGCTGACACACTTCTAGGGCTGGATATTGACTTACAGAGTAGCCACCTATAGATGGCATTAGAGAGACAGTTGTCTTCCTTCTGGATGAGAGCTAATTTGCTCTCCCAGGGAGCATTGCCCTTAGGGTACATTCACATGACAGTAAAAAAAATGGCATCTTAAAACAGATAGAAACTGTCAGTTTTTCGTGGCCATTTTACATTAGTGTGTTCATCCATTTACTGGCCGTTTATACTTTTTTAACAGCCATTATGCATCCGTTTTAACATCTGTTAAAAATTGCCATTGCTTGGAGGGTACTATCTCTCTTTAGGGAGAGAGGAGACTTATTGGCCACACATGCTACTCTGCAATTCGGGGAAAAAAGGGATGCAAATGAACTCTTAACAAGCTCTGACTCTGATGCCACCAGATGTAAGGCAGCTGTCCTATAAGTCAGTGATCAACCCTATAAATAGGCCTTGTGACATGACTCGGGTGATTTTGGGGGCCTGTCTTCAGTGCAGAGCAGAGAGTACTGGCTACTCACCCAGTTAAGCTAGTACTCTCTTTTCTGCACTGATGAGGGGCAATCACCCCAAAACAGTTGTCTGCAGATGAGATGCTGGCTTATTTAATATCCGAGTCATGTCTCAAAGCCTATTTAAAGGGTCGAACACATTAAGGCCTCATGCACATGGTCCGCAAAAACGGGGTCTGTAGGTCCGTGATCCGTGACCATTTTTTCATCCGTGGGTCTTCCTTGATTTTTGGAGGATCCACGGACATGAAAAAAAAGTCGTTTTGGTGTCTGCCTGGCCGTGCGGAGCCAAACGGATCCGTCCTGAATTACAATGGGGACGGATCCGTTTGACGTTGACACAATATGGTGCAATTGCAAACGGATCCGTCCCCCATTGACTTTCAATGTAAAGTCAGGAGTCCCTTTTATACCATCGGATCGGAGTTTTCTCCAATCCGATGATATATTTTAACTTGAAGCGTCCCCATCACCATGGGAACGCCTCTATGTTAGAATATACTGTCGGATATGAGTTAGATCGTGAAACTCAGATCCGACAGTATATTGTAACACAGAGGCGTTCCCATGGTGATGGGGACGCTTCAGGTTAGAATATACTAAGAATTGTGTACATGACTGCCCCCTGCTGCCTGGCAGGTGCTGCCAGGCAGCAGGGGGCAGACCCCCCCCCCCCCCTGTTTTTAACTCATTGGTGGCCAGTGCGGCCGGCCCCCCTCCCTCCCCTGTAGTTAACTCATTGGTGGCCAGTGGGCCCCCCCTCCCTCCTCTGTAGTTAACTCATTGGTGGCCAGTGGGCCCCCCTCCCTCCCCTGTAGTTAACTCATTGGTGGCCAGTGGGCCCCCCCTCCCTCCCCTGTAGTTAACTCGTTGGTGGCCAGTGGGCCCTCCCTCCCCCTCCCTCCCCCTCCTAATTAAAATCTCCCCCCCTATCATTGGTGGCAGCGGAGAGTACCGATCGGAGTCCCAGTTTAATCGCCGGGGCTCCGATCGGTAACCATGGCAACCAGGACGCTACTGCAGTCCCGGTTGCCATGGTTACTTAGCAATTTGTAGAAGCATTATACTTACCTGCGAGCTGCGATGTCTGGACGGGAGCTCCTCCTACTGGTAAGTGACAGATCATTAAGCCATGCGCTGCACAGACCTGTCGCTTACCAGTAGGAGGAGCTCCCGGCCGGACACAGACATCGCAGCTCGCAGGTAAGTATAATGCTTCTACAAATTGCTAAGTAACCATGGCAACCGGGACTGCAGTAGCGTCCTGGTTGCCATGGTTACTGATCGGAGCCCCAGCGATTAAACTGGGACTCCGATCGGTACTCTCCACTGCCACCAATGATAGGGGGGGAGATTTTAATTAGGAGGGGGAGGGAGGGCCCACTGGCCACCAACGAGTTAACTACAGGGGAGGGAGGGGGGGCTGGCCACCAACGAGTTAACTACAGGGGAGGGAGGGAGGGGGGGCCCACTGGCTACCAATGAGTTAACTACAGGGGAGGGAGGGAGGGGGGCCCACTCGCTACCAATGAGTTAACTACAGGGGAGGGAGGGGGGCCCACTGGCCACCAATGAGTTAACTACAGAGGAGGGAGGGGGGGGCAGCCGCACTGGCCACCAATGTGTTAACTACAGGGGGAGGGGGGGGGTCTGCCCCCTGCTGCCTGGCAGCACCTGCCAGGCAGCATGGGGCAGTCATGTACACAGTTCTTTTAGTATATTCTAACCTGAAGCGTCACCATCACTATGGGAACGCCTCTGTGTTAGAATATATTGTCGGATCTGAGTTTTCACGAAGTGAAAACTCAGCTCTGAAAAAGCTTTTATGCAGACGGATCTGCGGACGGCCACGGACCACGGCCACGGACCACGGACGCGGATGCCAATCTTGTGTGCATTGTTGGGCGAACCCACCGAGAACAACGTGTTCAGTCAACAGTCTAATATGTGTGGGAAGCTCCCGACTCTTCCTTGACAGATGATTTCGGGGGGAAAAAGGATCAGGAGAAGTGAATATTTTTGCCCAATCTATTTGTTCTCCTGGGAGATAGGCCGCCACCAGGAGTGTTTGAATACACATACATGTTCAGCTGAACTGCGCATAGATGTGTGTGGAGCAGTTGGGAGAGATAGCCATTGGCTGAATGATCGGTGAACACTTCTTTGATGTGTATGGCAGTCTTAAGAGATTCCCTGGTCTTCAAACTTTAAGTGACTTTCACTTCACGTGAGACACACCATAGTGACAACCAAATGACAAGACAAGCCTGGAACAAGAGATGAAGCTAAAATCAGGAAAACTAGATAAAAGACAAAAGTATAATGACAAGAGATGACAAAATAACAGAACAGGGCAGCCATTTTTAGATAGAGGTCCTGGTGCCCTCCTCATAAATCAATATGATTTTGCATTGCAACATCAATCAGAATCTTCTTTGAGGTCATGTATTAAGAAGCACCTCGACCCTGTTAAACAGGCATACTGCCTGGTTGTGTTGATCCTGCTGAATAAAATGATACCGGTCATGTGAAAATCGGTGGTGGAGTTCCTGAGAAAAGAAGACTTTTATTCTTTATACAATGAGATCTTCTGCACCCTGATGGGTGGGGCCTGGCCCCTTGGACCACCAAGGCGTCTTAGCCTTCCAGTGACCACGCCCCTCAGTGCACTGAAGTCCTAATTTACATAAGGAATAAAAGTCTTTTTCTCAGGAATGCTGCAGCCAATTTTAACAAGACAGGTATCGTTTTAATCAGCAGGAGCAACCCTACCAGGCAGTATGCTTGGTTGAATAGGGTTAATCCTTCTGACATGTTCTCTTTAAATCTAATGTGAATGGGAAAACATGGTGCTTGCAAGAATCAATAAAATGCCAGCTATTAGTTTGAAGGTCATGGTTAGAACGCCCAGCGCTGGACTGGTTGCCATGGTTAACTCTTTTGTTCTTATTTCAGTTGTATTAGTATTCTCATTGTATTCCTATTTGGCAGCAGTTTCTACTGTGACTTTCACTCTTGTTCTAGGAAGCAGTATAATAATTTCATATTTCTTTTGTGAGGATGAGTATTGTTCTGGCAGTTTCATCTCTCTTCCTACTCTAAATTAAATGAAGAAATAAGACTAAAGCAAACCACAGGAATCAACAAAAAACGAAACGAAACAGAACCTAGTAAATAAGCAGCCGTCCTTCACATTAACGGTCATTCTTTGCTCTTTATTGAAAGGCATAAAGCGAGCCTGGTGTTTCAGATAGACATCAGAAAGCCAGATGTAGGAAAGAGCAAGAGTCAATGATTAAACACCGCTCCCATTTAACTGGTTAAGCGCCAGCTCATGCAGGCTTACCTCTACTGTTTACTGGATTTGTTTGGCTCATTAAAGGGAATCTATCACTAGCGACCTCCCTGTGCAACTGTTTGCATAGACACGTAGCTGTGGTTTACCCGTTTTAGTTTTGTTGATCCGAAGCTCCATTCCAGTTATGACCCTTTTTTTTTAAAGGGCATCAGCAGATTTGTACCTATCACACTGGCTGATCTGTTGCATGTGCACTTGGCAGCTGAAGACATCTGTGTTGGTCCCATGTTCCTATGTGCCCGCATTGCTGAGAAAAATGATGTTTTAATATTTGCAAATGAGCCTCTAGGAGCAACGGGGGCGTTGCCATTACTCCTAGAGGCTCTGTTCTCTCTGCAACTGACACGCCCTCTCCACTTTGACAGGGCCAGGCATGACGATGTTTTTATTGTCTGGTCCTGTCAATTAAAGTGGAGAGGGAGCAACAGTTGCAGAGAGAGCAGAGCCTCTAGGTGTAATGACAACGCCCCCGTTGTTCCTAGAGGCTCATTTACATATATTAAAACATAATTTTTCTCAGCATTGCGGGCACATATGAACATGGGACAAACACAGATGCCTTCAGCTGCCAAGTGCACATTTAACAGGTCGGCCAGTTTCATAGGTACAAATCTGCTGATAGATGCCCTTTAACATGCAGATTAGGCCTTTGGTGCAGTGAAGGCTCTGACACTGCCTGGCCCTGTCAATCAAAGCAGCCATGGAGGGGCATAGAAAGGAGCAGAACTCAGGTGCAACAAGAGCAATGGTGACGCCTTTATTGCACCAAAGACCTGATTTGCATATTAAGAAAAAGTATCATAACTTCAAATCAGAGCCTCAAATCAACAAAAGAAAAACAGGGTTTTCATCAGGTGAACCACAGTTTTATGTCTCAGCAAACAGATTGCTAGGGAGGTTGCTGGCAGTGATGGCCAGTTCGCAGTGTTTGCCCGCGAACACATGTGGGCTGCCGTCTTGACTCAAGTCCGACGATGCACAGGTAAGTCCTTACCTGTGCCTGTTTCGGGAGCCGGTCTGAAATCAAATGCGGTCACCGGGAGCAGGCAGTTCCGAGAACAGCCGCCGGGGCCTTCATTGGGCTGTTCTCGGAACTGCCTGCTCCCGGTGACCGCATTTGTTTCAGACCAGCTCCCGGTACAGGCACAGGTAAGGGCTTACCTGTGCATCGCCGGACCTGTGAGTCAAGATGGCAGCCCGCATGTGTTCGCGGGCGAACACTGCGAACTGGCCATCACTGGTTGCTGGTGACAGATTCCCTTTAAACATTGCAATTACTGTAGGATCCTTGTTAATCTACACTTAAGCATGGTGGTTCTCTCTAACAATTCAAGAAAAAAGGTCATGCATTTCCATTAGTCTACTCTGCCAGTTAGAAGCCCTGCCATGAGAGACAACTGTGGCCGCAAGATGTTCTGCACATATCGCTGAGCGGTTAGTCTCCCTCCTATCACTACTAGGGGTGACCGACTGACATATGCGATGGCTCCCCGGATCATCACACCAACAGCTGGGACAGTGTGTTGCTCCACAGGAAAGACATGATTGAAGTGCTCACCACGAAACCTCCATACTCAAACCCATAGTTGGATCCCAAACGGATTCGCTAAAAACGATATGGTTCCAGTCCATAGCAGCCAAGGTATTTTATTCATGACATCATTGTAAATGAAACCAAATGTGGCTGGCTGTCAATGGCTGGACATGTAATGTGCACAGTGACATCAAATTTCCTTTGGCAAAATGCCTGGAAATGGTCTGTGCATGCCCTCATGTACCCACTGCTTCCAATACCTCCTAACAGCTAGGTCAGAACGGCCTAGATGGCAGGAAATTTGTCAAATTTGTCAAAAACATCCTGCTTCTCTCAGTCCAATGATTCGCCCCCTTTCAAAGTCTGTCAACTGTGCAAAATATTTTTTAGTGCATCCTAGAAGTATGTCAGCAGTCAACGATATATTACCAAGAGGTGCACTACCCAAAAGTAGCCTCTGAGAGCCTTTATATAAGGCAGTGGGGGAAGCACTTTTATGCCTTCTTGTGGCAAGACCCAGTGTCTAATTGGACCACAACTGTAATCATTTACATGTCTGGCTGAGAAATAACTTCCTGTTGAGTTTTACAGCAATCCGACATTTCTTTCTGGGTGCAATCATTTATTTTTTTTGTCAAGGAGCATACATAAATTGGATTGAGCTATTATGAAAGGCACAGCCCGTTGTACAAGTGTGCCACTTTTGAGAAAAAAGGAGTTCTTTTTGAAAAAAACAAAAACAAACAATTCTGTTAAAGCACCCCTAAAGCTCCAGAAAAAAATAATAATAATAATTTAGGCCACATTTACACACTTAGGCCTCTTTCAGACGGGCATTGCGGGAAAAGGTGCGGGTGCGTTGCGGGAACATGCACGATTTTTCTGCGCGAGTGCAAAACATTGTAATGCGTTTTGCACGCACGTGAGAAAAATTGGCATGTTTGGTACCCAAACTCGAACTTCTTCACAGAAGTTCAGGCTTGGGATCGGTGTTCTGTAGATTGTATTATTTTCCCTTATAACATGGTTAAAAGGGAAAATAATAGCATTCTGAATACAGAATGCATAGTACAATAGCGCTGGAGGGGTTAAAAAATAAATAAATAATAATTTAACTCACCTTAATCCACTTGCTCGCGCAGCCCGGCATCTCTTCTGTCTGTCTTCTGTGCTGTGTGCAGGAAAAGGATCTGTGGTGACGTCACTCCGGTCATCACATGGTCCAATCACATAATCTTTTACCATGGTGATGGATCATGTGATGACCGGAGTGATGTCACCACAGGTCCTTTTCCTGCACACAGCACAGAAGACAGACAGAAGAGAAGCCGGGCAGCGCGAGCAAGTGGATTAAGGTGAGTTAAATTATTTTTTATTTTTTTTAACCCCTCCAGCGCTATTGTACTATGCATTCTGTATTCAGAATGCTATTATTTTCCCTTATAATCATGTTATAAGGGAAAATAATAATGATCGGGTCTCCATCCCGATCGTCTCCTAGCAACCGTGCGTGAAAATCGCACCGCATCCGCACTTGCTTGCGGATGCTAGCGATTTTCACGCCCCCCCATTCACTTCTATGGGGCCTGCGTTGCGTGGAAAACGCACAATATAGAACATGCTGCGATTTTCATGCAACGCACAAGTGATGCGTGAAAATCACCGCTCATGTGCACAGCCCCATAGAAATGAATGGGTCCTGATTCAGTGCGGGTGCAATGCGTTCAACTCACGCATCGCATCCGCGCTGAATACTCGCCCGTGTGAAAGGGGCCTTAGCGTTTGGTCAGGGTTTCATCAGTGATTGTGAGCCATAACCAGAAGTTAACCCTACACAGATACTGTATAAGGTATAGTGGAAAGATTTCCACAGGTTCTGTGTTTTTGGACTTACACCTGGATTGGGATGAAAATCATTCATCAAACAGTGACCAAATGCTGACTGTGGGAAAGAGGACCAACTAGGGGACAAACAGAGCACTTACCTGGTGACCTCCTTTTCACTTTTTCTGAAGCAGATCCAGTTCTGGGTTCCGCTTTGGTCCTCCAAGATGGCCATATTGCTTCTCAGCCCTGCGCACACTGCAGGAAGCGTCTTGGGATACCAAAGGCACAGTATGCATCGGGCAGTCTGGGGAGAGGCACAGCCATCTTGGATGACATATGAGGGGCCCGGGTATTGGGGTACTGCAGCTGAAAAGATGTAAGTGCACAGGTAAGTGTTCCACAGTCACAGAGTTTTTTTCTAGAACTTGAACTGGAGGGTCACATTAAAGCTGACCATGCAAGGCCTTGTTTTTTAAGTCTGATCTAAAATACTCTATAAAGAATTCTGGGATTTCTATATGTTTAAAGTGTAATAAACACAATAGCTCTCCATTCGAAATAGAAGAAATATCCCATATTCAGCCCAATAAAGTGTCAGATTTTACTGTCTAGTTTACCGGTATTTTGCAGTGTGCTTTCTCTGCTGGTGTCCACTTCTATCCCCTTATCCCTTAACCCTTTCCTAACAGTCGATAGTAAATATATGTGGGCGGCTGGGTATTTAAAAATGGCGCCCGCTGGCATGTGAAACAGGTGCCATGGCTGTCGGGTGTCTGCTGTTTTAAAGAGCAGACACCCAACACTGATGTCTACGACCGGCGGTAATGTCGGTCGCTGACTTTTAACCCTTCAGATGCTATGGTCATCTGGGGGTGCTCCGGCTCTTCCTGGTGGGGATCGGGGGAGTCAGAGCATGTATGCAGCAGCTCGTGCTCCTGTGTGATGGCATTTAGGCGGGAAAACCTTCCCCAAACCAATAAATTTGAGGGATCCACAACAGGAATTACCATAATCCCATGTGGATCGCTCGCTACTATTAACCTAGTTGTATTTCACTTTTTAAATTATTAGGGTTAAGACAAGATGGCAGAACATGGCCGCCGGATTATTGCAGCAACACTGTCCCTAGCGCATGAGTGCTTGTCACGTCTCTCCCTATGCTCAGCTCACAGAACAATGGCGGAGACCACGCAGGATGAGGCTTTTATAGGGCTGCGAGATCACAGGGGATGGCTACCTGCGGATTGGCAGGCTGCACGCCATTATAGAGGATCTCGCGTTTCCGGGCTTACTTTTACTTTTTAATACTTGCAGCCTTTTTGTGAATCGAAGTTTTCCTAAACTTTGGATCAAATTCTGTTTCGAATGCTTCGCTTTCCAGCTATAAACTCTCCTCTTTGGAGTGGCCGCAGCTGGTGGCTAGGTGGCACTGTTGCCTTAATGTCTGAGTTTGTCGAATTAAAATCTGGCTCTGTCTTATAACCTGTTATGTAGACCGACTTAAGGGAGGATTTTGTGGTTAATAGCCAAGAATTTCCTTTGAAAGCAGGTGAAAAAACAGCTTACATTCCAACATTTTTTCATAAGCTACTGGAAATGATTTTCTAGTCTCAAAGCCCTGGGTATTTTATTGCCTATTAATCAGCACATATTCATTGTTGAGGCTCCGCTTTGAAAGGCAGCACAGATAAAACCGCTATCCTGAATATTAACTGGTAGCATTATGTCACTGCATTGTACTCTGACAAATCTCCTGGAATTAAAACAGCCCCCATCCTGTGCAAACAGGAGGATGCTGCTCAAAACCCGATTATTTTTACAAGCTATAATTTTTTAAAAGTTCTAACTATGCCAACTGCAATTGATTTAATTAGTTTGGGCTAACTCATTGCCTATAACAATTAACATATGTTCAGCAGATTAACAGATCAGGGCGGATAGACCGACCTGCTAATAGTCTAAATAATACATTATACGTTAAAGTTTTTTATAATATGGCCAATGTGGTTTATGAATACCATTAACTTAATTGGGGGAGTTAGTAATCGGGCTACATTATACATATAAAGTCAAGATATTGCCTCTGCTCACCGACCAATTGTGACATTAAGTCGATAGGGTTAATTCATGTTTTGTGGATTTCTTTTTTAAGCACTGTAGGTCTTTTGTAAACCTGTGCCTTTGTAACTAATACTATAATCATCAGACATAATCTAGCATTCCATTATTACACCTTTTTTAATTGTGTTCACCTCCATTTTTACTTTGTCTTAATTTGTGCGTTGGATGCAAAAATATGTTGATGCCTGAAACCTAAAAATCAGAAAGTAGGCTAACCATGCTGCCATTAGTGCTTATTTCCTGCATTTTTCACTTTATTAGACGCATCTAATCCTAAAACAGGAAAATTAAAAAGTATTTTTTCATCAGACCTCATATCAGACCCCCAATCTGCACCAGACCTCACATCAGATCTCCAATCTGCATCAGACCTAACCCTCAATCTTCATCAGACCTCAGATCAGACCCCAAATCTTCAGCAGACTTCACCTCCAATCAGACCACAGATCAGACACTTAATCTTTATCAGACTGCAGATCAGACCTCCAAATCAGACCCCCAATCTTCATCAGACCTCAGATCAGACACTAAAATCAATAATCTTACTGCACTCACCACTCCCTGGTCTTCTGCTGCACTGTGACCTGGCATCACACAGCGTCAGGTATCAGTGCACGCCTACATGCACTACGTCCTAATTCTATACGCAGTCGGGACACAGCACAGCAGGCGCCTGGAAGAAGACCAGGGATCAGTCAATACAGCCAGCGCCAGTGGTGCCACACTCCCTGCACCTCCTGCATGTTAATGTGCACTTCCATAATGGATGTGCTCATTAGTATTTGCTTTATAATACCCAGTGCCTCCCCCACACACACTTTTAGGGGGGAAAAGGTGCATCTTATAAAGCAAAAAATACGGTAAATTGTTATATTAGTATTATTAGATTATTACCTTGTGTTCACAATGGTCTCATTAACTTATGACTGCCTACTGCCTGAAATCTGGAGTAATTGCTTACTGTGTCTTAAACACGGACAGCCTAAATCACTATTGTGCAGTATTATATTATACATATTGTATGTACAGCTATTTTTTTTTCATAGGGATTCTTTTTATTTAAATCAAGAAGCAGCAAAGAAGCCTTATTATTTAAAACATGGAAGAGTAATCATTGTCAACCAGTGGTCAGATCCGAGTAATTATAGTGCAAATCGATGGATGGTGAAAATATTAAAATTACATTTTATCAAAATTAAAAATATTTCTTGATGTATACAGCAAACAAACGCAATGACCTTGCATGTGTGGAAGTTGGTTCTGGTGGCTGGTTATGATCAGATGTCTCAATGAACACATGATAGTGACAGAGGAGGAATGTTACAGACTGCAGATTTAAAGGAACACGTTGTTAATATTTAAGAGCTATTTATTAACCTGAAAATACCATGCGGTTAATGTTGCACGCACTCTGGAAAATATTTAATAAAAACATTCCAAAATAGCGATGGCAATTCCTTGCATTTTTTTTCTAATCCAAGGTAATCTGAGCAAGTCCTGCAAGGTAAAGTCATCATGCCTGGAGAACGGCTTCTCCTCCAAAACCAATCTTACGGCAATTCGGAACACATTTTAGGTTTACTGTTCCATTAGGTAATCATTCTGCTCTGTCCTGGACGGATATCAAAGAAACCCATAGCAAACACTTTATATGATAAACCGTAATAAAACCTTTTTTATTAAGTGATGAATGGCGAGTAACAAGTTACATATGTATGGTGAGGTATAGGAGTAATAGACATGAACAGTATTGCATATGATTGCTTATTGGCCGGTTGTTGATAGCATTGTGATTGGCCTTGACAAAATCTGTTGAGCTCAACACAATAACGGTGTTGATTCCCAGGAATCCAAATCCACAGGCAATTTTAACAACATAGTTTGGTGAGCCAAGAATCCCTTGGAGTAAGTGCAACATGCTTCGAGCTATTTTACTTCTCATTGTTAAAAAAGAGCTCATTTAACGACTATGTTGCCTCTAACCAATTGTATCTACATGATGACCAGACTCATTACCAGAGCACATTTCCAGGAAATGGGAGTGCTTTAGTAGCCCTATGCTGTCACCAGGGGTGCACCTAGCCTTTCTGCTGCTTGAGGCGAAAATTTAAACAGCGCCCCCCCAATCCCTATAGCAAATTCTCAACCTAACCCAACATTATATTTATGACTACAAAACATACAGGGTAATACAATGCCCCATACCTCTTACATCCAGTAATGTCTCCTCTGATGTAGACAGACTTTCTCCCTCATCTTCTCCATTCAGACCAGACCACCATGATGATTTTTCATCTATTTCTCGTCTCTGCAGTTTGACAAAAAAAATCTTAGTTTCCTTTTTTCCATCATCCTCCCACCTCCCAATCATTCTACCACCTCCAATACTGTATCGGCTGTGCTCCCCAATACTATACTGCAGAAAGAGTTAAACCCCCTGATAATAGTAGTACCATGCAGATAGTGCCCTTCAATAATTATTGGCACACAGTGTCCTAAAATAACTGCGCCCAGCAAATAGTGCCCTACCACTAATAGTGTAAACACAAAGTCCGCCAAAAATAATTGTGCTAAGCTGTGACTGTGCCAGGGTGCCCCTACAGTAATACTGTTCCCAAAAGTCCCACCAGGAGTAATAATTCTCTGCCAGAGCACACTTTGTAGTATTAGTGCCCCCAACATGTACCCACTGTACCTGAGAAGTAATAATGCTCCCATAGTGCCCATACTAGTAATCATGTTCCCCATAGTCCCTCAGTAGTAATACATCCCACCATAATGCCCACCAGTAGTAATAATTTTCCTTATAATGTGACAGTAGAAAATGCCCCCCTTAAAATGAGCACCAGTAGAAAAAAATGTCCCCTTATAATGTGTGTCAGTGGGAAAAAAATGCCCCCTAATAATGTGTGCCAGTGGGAAAAAATGCCCCCTAATAATGTGCACTAGTACAAAAATGCCCCTGTTCTGTATGCCCCCAGTTGAGCTAATGTCCCCACAGTGCCCTCATAATGTGTGCCAGTATAAAATACCCCTATATAATGCTGCCAAGTCAATGCCCCCATAGTGCTCCTCACCCCCTTCCCCATAGTGCCCCCCATATAAAATACCCCTTCTTAGTGCCCTCAGTTGATGCCCCCATAGTGCCCCCATAATGTACCAGTATAAAACGCCCCTTTTAAGTGCCCCTAGATGCCCCCATAGTGCCCCCATAATGTACCAGTATAAAACGCCCCTTTTAAGTGCCCCTAGATGCCCCCATAGTGCCCCCATAATGTACCAGTAAAAATCGCCCCTTCTAAGTGCCCCTAGATGCCTCCATAGTACCCCCATAATGCACCAGTAAAAAAACACCCCTTCTAAGTGCCCCTAAATGCCCCCATAGTGCTCCTCTCCTGCACTTTGCCAAAAAAAAAAAAAAAAAAAAAGCACTAATACCTCCATGTGGCTTTCTGCGATGCAGGTCTCTTCCAGCCTGTGCCCCGCACTGTATGCTGCCCAGCTCAGGCGGCGTGATGATGATATCCCCTCTAGCTGCTGGAAGATGCACCTAATTTGCGCCAAAAGGGAAATCTATGCCAGCCGGAACTGTTATAGATTTCAGTCTTCTTTTACACCAAAAGACTGCATAAATGAAGATAAATCAGGTGGGCCCGCCGTCCCTGCCCTATTCTTGGGTAAGTGGTGAGGGCGCAATGGCGTTTAGAAAGTCAAAAATTAGATTTGTGACTTTTTATGCCAGAAAACTGTATGGGGAGGATGAAGATGTGTGATACCTGGAAGCTTAAATGGGTTGTCTCAGGTAATTCAAAATCTGCAACAGTCTGTAATAAACTTAATCTTATACTCTCTGGCGCCATTCTCTGTGGTGATCGTCTGGTTCTCCTGCCTGGCTGCAGGATCCAGTCAAGGAGTGGATGAAGAGGCTGCAACGTAAATTCTCCAGTCATTTCTATGGGAGTTGTGGCGCTTTTGCTTGGTTGACTCTGGGGCAGGAGTTTCTGTACTTCAATTCTGAAGTTAGATTTGGGTCCCAGAACTAGGGCCCATCCTCAGACATATATGGCTTTACTTGTGTTTATTTCCATGTCTATCACAGAAATACCCATTCCTGCCCAGCACTGTTTTAAACAGCAGACACCTGGGGCTAATGTCTGTGGTCAACAATAAAGTAAGATCGCAGACATTTAACTCCTCAGTGTAATGCAAGGCACCAACAAACAGACCAGTGATGAAAGCAAAAAGGTGTTTATTCACCAGAAACATAAACGTCCAGGACACTTGCTGGTAACAAGGAATAATAACAAAAAAACAGGCAAGGAGATTCCAGGAATAGTCCCAACCAGTGCTGAATGATGCTGTGCACTTGGCAGTCGAGTCACTCCAGATCTTGGGTCCGCTGTAAGGACAAAGTTCCTGGCAGTCTTCAGTCACTAGGAGTTGTGACCTATACCTGGTTGAGGGGAAATAACAGTGGGCACTGATCACCCTGAGAGACCTCCTTTTAAATGCCTGCTGACCAATCCCAGGGTGCCAAGTGTCCACTACCATAGGTGAACAAATTGCCCTGCACCTGAGTACAAGGCCTAAGGCATTCACAAGTTGATTAACCCATGGCTGGCTCCCTAATCCACTTTGCTCTTGTGAGTCAGTATAATATGCGCCACTGGTCGACGAAGTGCATAAGAAGCGCGTACTCGCGACCGTGTATCCGTTTGCGAACCTGCCCTCGTGCGTACTCACGGACGCATGATTGATTCAGCGCGAGTATGCGAGCGCGTGGACCCAGATGCGGAAACGGAAGTCGCAGGAGACACCGGAGACCACCCTGGCCGCGGCGTCTTGTCACTCGCCTGGCCACTCTGTCCCCGGGACTCCGACGGTCCTCCCCTCCGATGTCCACGCGAACGCATCTCCGCACTGGCTCGCAAAGGGGTCAGCGCTGGTGCATCAGAGACACGCATAACCTGTCCCGCAACTCCACGAGGACCCCTCTTGGTTCCCCTGGAGTGCAAAGCAGGTGAGGATCTTACATTACCCCCCCTCGAGGAGGCGGCTCTGAAGACTCCAAGCAAGCTTTCCCCGGATTATCCCGGTGAAAGGCTGCCACCAACTCATCCGCATGCACCTGGCGAGCAGGTATCCAACATCTCTCCTCTAGACCAAAACCCTTCCAGTCCACCAAGTATTGAAGAGACCTTTGGACAAAACGAGAGTCCAAAATTCTGTTCACTTCGAACTCCGGTACCCCTTGGACCTCCAGCGGGGATGGGGTCTGAATGAAGGGAGCGGAGTCGGCTGCCGATTTGAGAAGTGAAACATGAAAGGTGTTCACTCCTCGGATCGACGGTGGAAGAGCAACCTTGTACGTAACTCGGTTGATCTTTTGTGTCACTGGGTATGGGCCAATGAATCGAGGACCCAACTTGGAAGATGGCTGACGCAGCGGAATGTTCCGGGTGGAGACCCACACCTGATCTCCCACCTTAAACTTTTGCTCTATGGTGCGATGACGATCAGCAAATTTCTTCTGTTGCGCCACCGCACTGCGGAGATTCCGCTGGGCCGACGACCAAATGGGACGCCTATCCTTGAACCACTGATCCACCACCGGTGAGTCAGTGGAGGGTCCGGCCAAAGAAGAGAGTCTTGGATCCCTGCCCCCCACGCACCTGAACGGAGACATCTTAGTGGAAGCATGCTCAGAGTTATTATAAGCCACCTCCGCAAAGGGTAGATACGCTGCCCATTCCTCCTGGCAGTCTGACACGAAGCACCGGAGATATTGCTCCAGGGTCTGGTTAGTCCTTTCCGTCTGACCGTTGGTCTCTGGGTGAAAACCAGAAGAAAAAGACAAATTAATACCCAATCGGGAGCAGAAAGAACGCCAGAAGCGGGAGATGAATTGCACTCCTCTGTCTGAAACAATGTCATCCGGCGCTCCGTGTAATCGAAAGACATGATTCAAGAACAGATCTGCCAATTCTCTGGCCGAGGGCAATCCAGGGAGTGGGATAAAATGGGCCATTTTACTAAAACGGTCCACCACTACCCAGATTACCGTACTTCCAGAGGACCTTGGCAAATCTGTGATGAAATCCATGGAAATGTGAGTCCATGGAGCCTGGGGAATAGGCAGTGGGAGTAAAGTCCCAGAAGGGGCAGACCGAGACGGTTTACATCTGGCGCAAACAGTACATGCCTGGATATAGGCCTTAACATCCACGGACATGTTGGGCCACCACACGTGACGTTTAACAAGGGCAAGTGTTTTTTTAACACCCAAATGCCCGGCAGACTTTGAGTCATGAAGCTGTCGGATGACCTCCAATCGAAGGTTAATGGGTACGAACCATCGACCCTCGGGTTTGTCAGGTGGACTCTGTGCCTGTGAGGGCTCAAGAAGAGAGGACAAGTCCTCCATTACTTCTGCGGCCCCCAGGGCAGCAAGAAAACATTTAGTTGGGAGAATGGTTTCTGGCTCAGTGTCCAGGACGGAAGCAGCCTCAGGGAAGCAGCGGGACAGGGCATCTGCCTTCACGTTTTTGGAACCTGGTTTATAAGTGAGGCGGAAATTGAAGCGGGTGAAAAACAATGCCCACCTGGCTTGTCGGGAGTTGAGTCTTTTGGCACTCTCTAGATACTCCAAATTTTTGTGGTCAGTGTAAACCGTGATGGGATGTTCTGCACCCTCTAGCCAATGTCTCCACTCTTGAAAAGCCAATCTTACTCCCAGAAGCTCTCTATTGCCGATATCATAATTACACTCGGCTGGAGAGAGCTTCCGAGAGAAGAAGGCACAGGGATGTAACCTCTCGGGGTCCCCAGAATACTGTGAGAGAACTGCCCCTACACCGACCTCTGAGGCATCGACCTCAAGAACAAAAGGTCTGGAGGTGTCTGGATGAGTAAGACTTGGTGCCGTGCAAAAGGCCTGTTTCAGCGTCTCAAAGGCTCTGACTGCCTCTCTCGTCCACTTAGAAGGATTAGCTCCCTTCTTAGTGAGGTTGGTGAGAGGTACTACTATCGCAGAAAAATTCTTAATAAACTTGCGGTAGAAGTTGGCAAAGCCTAAGAAACGCTGCAACCCCTTAAGATCCTTAGGTTGAGGCCAATCCAAGACAGCAGAAAGTTTGGATGGGTCCATAGCCAATCCCTTTTCTGAGATAATGTACCCCAGGAAAGGCAACTCCTTCACCTCAAACAGACACTTCTCAAGTTTGGCATAGAGGCGGTTCTCCCTCAGCTTCTGGAAAACCTGACACACGTGTCTCCGATGAGAGACCAGATCCGAGGAGTAGATTAGTATGTCATCTAGATAGACAACAACACATCTATCCAAGAAATCTCTGAGAACATCGTTGATGAACTCCTGGAAGACCGCGGGAGCATTACAGAGACCGAAAGGCATCACGAGATACTCGTAATGCCCGTCTCTGGTATTAAATGCGGTCTTCCATTCGTCACCCTCTCTAATGCGAACTAAATTATAAGCACCCCTTAAATCGAGTTTGGTGAAGACTCGGGCTCCTGCCACCTGAGAAAACAGATCATCAATCAGAGGCAGTGGATACCGATTCTTCACCGTAATCCGATTAAGGGCACGATAATCGATGCAAGGTCTCAAGCCTCCATCCTTCTTCTCCACAAAGAAGAATCCAGCTCCAGCAGGGGAAGTGGATGGACGAATGAAATTCTTCTCATGGTTCTCTTTAATATACTCCCGCTGAGCCTGAACCTCAGGCCCAGTGAGATTATAAAGATGCCCTCGTGGTGGCATGGTGCCTGGCAACAGGTCTATAGGACAATCATATGACCTGTGGGGAGGTAATACATCAGCCCCCTGAGGACTGAAAACATCTCGGAAATTATGATACTGCTGTGGTAAAGTACTTAATACTTCCATGGAGGCTAGTGACAGGTCGGGACGAATGCACTTAGTAAGGCATTCCGTACTCCACTGACAGATAAGACCCGAGCGCCAGTCCACTACTGGATTATGGAGCCTTAACCAAGGGAGACCCAAAATCACGGGAGTGGATGGCATGTCAAGGACAAAAAGGCTTAAGGTCTCCCGATGATCAGCCCCCACCGTTACCTGTATTCCCGGAGTCATCCACACTGCACGACCATCTTGAAGAGGGGAACCATCAATCGCGGTCACTGACATGGTGGTTTTCGGCTGGATCAGCGGGATGCCAAGTCGACGAACCAAGGTTGAGTCCACAAAATTCCCAGCGGCCCCAGAATCGATTAGTGCTGACAACTCATGGACATTGTCTTGCCACCGTAAGGATATGGATACCATCACCCGGCTTGGAGGAGGGATAATAGCACCTAGGGGGTTCTCCTCTATGCCCCCTAGGTTCATTCGTTTCCCGCCGGCAGGAGGGGACAGGTTTTAACGAGGTGTCCAGACTTCCCGCAAAATAGGCACAGGCCTTTCTGTTGGCGACGAGCTCGTTCTGCCTGTGTGAGATGGGAGGATCCAACCTCCATTGGCTCTTCGGCCGATTTTAGAGGCCCTGGATGTGGTCGAGAGGATGAAAACCGAGACGACCGTTCCACTCGCCTCTCACGGATTCGCCTGTCGGCATCGATTGCCTGAGAGATAGCCATTTCCAACGAGAAGGGGGTAGGCAAGGCCAAAAGAAGATCCCGGACCGCATCCGAAAGTCCCAAACGGAAGCGATGGCGTAGGGCTGCGTCGCCCCAGGTGGTGAAAGCTGCCCATTGCCTGAATTCTGCAGCGTATTCTTCAGCTGGGCGGCGGCCTTGTTGAATATGCTCAAGATTGGTCTCTGCGGTGCGAGTACGATCCGGGTCATCGTAAATCACAGCCATAGCCTCGAAGAAGGCATCCACTGACGAAAAAGCTGTATGGTCTTGAGGCAAGTTAAATGCCCAACGTTGGGGGTCTCCACGTAGCAGTGACATTACAATCCCAATTCTCTGCCTGAGAGTGCCAGAAGCCATCGGTCGTAACTGGAAATAAAGGAGACAGGAGTCCCTGAAGTTTAAGAACCCCTGTCGCTCTCCTGTGAAGGGGTCAGGCAGAGGGATCTTAGGTTCTGTTTGATGCCTTGCGATAGTGACGGGTAGTGCTGAGGTTCCCTGGATAAGCTGCTGAACCTCCTCCATCACAGTTGTCAGTTGCTCTTGGATTTGCGCTGCAGCGGCTGCTGGTATATTTGGGCGTCGTTGGAACAGCAGGTTAACGGCTCCCGTTAATTCATTCAGCTGCTGCTGGATCTTGTCCATGGCAACTGTTAGTTGGGCCCACTGTTCTGTAATGCAAGGCACCAACAAACAGACAAGTGATGAAAGCAAAAAGGTGTTTATTCACCAGAAACATAAACGTCCAGGACACTTGCTGGTAACAAGGAATAATAACAAAAAACCAGGCAAGGAGATTCCAGGAATAGTCCCAACCAGTGCTGAATGATGCTGTGCACTTGGCAGTCGAGTCACTCCAGATCTTGGGTCCGCTGTAAGGACAAAGTTCCTGGCAGTCTTCAGTCACTAGGAGTTGTGACCTATACCTGGTTGAGGGGAAATAACAGTGGGCACTGATCACCCTGAGAGACCTCCTTTTAAATGCCTGCTGACCAATCCCAGGGTGCCAAGTGTCCACTACCATAGGTGAACAAATTGCCCTGCACCTGAGTACAAGGCCTAAGGCATTCACAAGTTGATTAACCCATGGCTGGCTCCCTAATCCACTTTGCTCTTGTGAGTCAGTATAATATGCGCCACTGGTCGACGAAGTGCATAAGAAGCGCGTACTCGCGACCGTGTATCCCTTTGCGAACCTGCCCTCGTGCGTACGCACGGACGCATGATTGACTCAGCGCGAGTATGCGAGCGCGTGGACCCAGATGCGGAAACGGAAGCCGCAGGAGACACCGGAGACAACCCTGGCCGCGGCGTCTTGTCACTCGCCTGGCCACTCTGTCCCCGGGACTCCGACGGTCCTCCCCTCCGATGTCCACGCGAACGCATCTCCGCACTGGCTCGCAAAGGGGTCAGCGCTGGTGCATCAGAGACACGCATAACCTGTCCCGCAACTCCACGAGGACCCCTCTTGGTTCCCCTGGAGTGCAAAGCAGGTGAGGATCTTACACTCAGATGCCATGGTCAAATGTGACCTTGGCATCTGGGAGCTAAAATACCTGGCACAGATATATTCCTATGGAGACCCTTATAGGCTTGAGTCTCTGCCAGAAGCCATCTAATGATCACATGTTCAAGTTTCCAAAGGGAACTTTTAAAAAGTTTAAAAAAAGAAGTAAAAAAAAAAATTCAAATATTCAAATAACCCGCTTTCCCCAAAATGCAAATAGATAAATTGTATGCGAAAAACACGCACATTATTAAAAAAAAAAACTAAAAAACTATTTTTCGCATACGGTGAAACAGAAAAAATTAATAAATGGCCAATTCATAGTTTTTTGGTTGCTTCACCTGCCCAAAATAAATTGAATAAAAAGTGATCAAAAGTCATATACACTCAAATCAATTGGTTTCAATAAAAAGTAGTACAAATCGTCCCACAAAAAATGAGCCCTCACACAGATCCGTAGACATAACTACAAAAAAGTTATACGGGTCAGGATATGGCGATGGAAAGAAAAAAAGTTTTTTTCAAAGTTAAAACAAGAAAAGCTATATAAATGTGGTATTACCATAATCATATTGACCTGGAGAATGAAGATAACAGATCAGTTTTACAGCATAGGGAACGCCGTAAAAACAAAACCCGTAAAACGGTGTCAGAATTGCGTTTTCTTTTCGATTCCACTCATTTTGATTTTTTTTTTCAGCTTCCCACTACATTGTATGCATTATTTAAATGGTGCCATTAGAAAGTACAATTTGTTCCACAAAAACAAGCCCTCATACAGCTATGTGAATGAAAAATTTAAGTTATGGGTCTGGAGAGGCAAAAATGAAAAATCCTCCGGGGGTGTACGTTTTCTTCTCTACTCCACATGGTTGACTGCATTTTATCTAGTTTATCATCATTTGGTGTCCTTGAGGTTACTAAGAAGAGCTCATGGCATATGTTGGATCTGCAGGCAGTTCGCTAGAGGTTTCCAAATTCCGTTGTGAAACCTTGGCCTCTTGGCATTTCACAAAACACTTGCATAGATGATTCACTTATTAGTTTACATTTTAATGGTAATTTTGTGGTGTCTTGTATGAGTAGGAACTGCTAGGTCTATTTTCATGTTGTTTTTCATTTCATATTGTGCTGGTCCCATACTTAAGTCATAATCGAGTTCCTTTGTCATGGTTTTGTGCAGCTGAGGCATGTTGCATGAAAGATATTGGATTTCATCATGTGTAATTCAAATGATAAGCAGTACATTGAAAGGGCCTTTTTTAGCCTTGTCATTTCCAGCTTCTGTACTTGGACACACATGGGTTAGAAGAAAAGAGTTGGCTGAGGACCAACAATCTGCTCCAGCATTTGTTCAATTGTACTTAAGAGCATTGCATCTATGAACCTGAGAAAGCTCACATTTTCTTCTGTATAGGGAGTAATGTTTCATTCATTTAAGCAAATTACTAGATTTTACTAGTGTAAGTGAAAAGGTGCAAACCAAAGAATTGGCAACAACAACCTACCAATAGTCTCTACCTCACTGATTAACATATTACTTTATTAAAATCCTTTTCGTCTGGTCAAGAGATCTGAAGAACTGGCTGCATGGATAATGGAACTCCAAATAAATCTGTTACCACCAGACAGGCTGAAACGTCATTGGTTCAGAGGCAGAAATTTAAGTAGAGTCAAGCACCAGATGAAGTCTCAATGACATGAAAGACCATGAATGTTCATTAGACAGCAGATATTTGGCTTGTGCTGGCTAGGCCAGGAGAGAGATCATTTTATTTTTTTAGTAATTATTCCTGCAGTAATTAGTAATTATTCCTAATTATTATAAATGGGTATTATAGGCAGACTTTCAGAAGAACCCAAAATCAGTTGGGTCAAACTCCAGGAGCTGCACACTTTAAGTAAAAACAATATAGCATTCATGAACTCTAAAAATGTTCTGAACCACATGGACATGTCACATCACAGAGGTACTCAGTATTTAATTAAAATTATGACCCTGATTTATCAAGACTGGCAAAGACCTCGTCATAACTTGAATGCCTTCTCTGCTAGTCCATGCGTCAAACTGAATTCTTCATCAGCTCGAAATTGTCATAGATTATTCACATCAGTTTTTTATGTAGAGGAGGATGAATGTGCTGGGGCTTATGACGTTGTCCATACCGCACCCTCACCACCTTTCCATAAACCTGGTAAGGAAAGAGTAAAAAAGTCTAATTAAAAAAGTTGCGGTGGCATTTAAAAAAATTAAAAATAAATAATTGGTGTGGGGAAATAATAAATTACTATTACAGTCAGTATAATGAGGTATTATACATTTGATTGATTTCTTCCTTGTGACCTCAGTAAAGAACTTGGATCTGTCCTTGGATCTGGGATTATAGAAAGACTTCCGCTTTGCTGCTGTATTTCTCATGAATGAATAGGCCTGGCTGGTCAGGATGCACAAATAAGTGAGTGTATGTCTGGTTATTAGTGGTGAATTAAGTTTTGGAAAAATTGGATTCTGCAGTTTTGCCAAACTTTGTCAAGAAATTTGATACTTTTTCACAAATTACTTTTCATTGTATGGTTTGGGCGCAATAACTGGGAACAGCGATCGTACTGCCCTCTTCATTTTAATCCCACAGATGCCGCATTCAATGCTGATCGCGGCATCTGAGACTTAGTCAGGTTCTCAGAGGTTTAAGCCGGGGTTAAAACGAGAGTGTGTGTGTATATTGTGGTGATGTGAACAGTGAAATGTGTGAGAAAGTCCCAGGTGTATATCTCACCCAGGTTCCTAAACTGGGTGAGGTAAATAAGATCCAGAATGGTACTGGCTTCAGCAAACATAGTTGCTGAAGCTAATTTTCTTTAGTAGTTCATGGGCTGGATTTTATTGATCTGGGGAAGGTAGGCTTGGTAGTAGGACCTCCCCAGTCCACCCCATTCCAGGGCCTGTTTTCCCCTAAGCCTGAGGGATCTCCAGGTGTCATCTGGGATCAGGGGAGCACCCAGGAATTTTGTCTAGGGGGGGTCCGAAAGACAAAAAAATGTGGCATGGTAGTGCGCTGTGCTAATTCAATTTTTCAAAGCCCCCTTTATATTTAAAACTGCAGGGAGGGGGTGTAGTGTGTTGTGCTGATTCTTTTACTTGGCGATCCTAAAAGCTCAGCAGGAAATCAATAATTGTTTGGCCCCGCCCATTATTAAAAGCCCCTCCTACATATAATAGGCCACTCCCAACAAACACTGTACAGCTGACATAGTTGCGGCCTGTCTCTACACACCATATGGAGAGAGGGGGAGGTCTGTCCTGGCTGCACTGTCTGCTTCACATCATACAATAGACAGCCGGCTACAGCCAGAAAGCTCCTCCGCTCTCCTCCCTCCCCAGACCCTGCTCAAGGCCTGTGGCCCCCCCACCACCTGCCACCAGCCCGTGGACTGCTGCCCCCTTTGGCCGTCCTCACCCAGCTCGGAATCCTCCTTCTGCAAATGGCAGGGGGAGGACCCGGAGCATCTTATCTCCTACATAGCGCCTCATACCTCTTACATCCAGTGATGTCACCTTTGTTGTAGACGTTCTCTTTCCTCATCTTCTCCATTCAGACCAGACCGCCATGATGATTTTTCAGCCATCTCCCGTCTCTGCAGAGATTAACAAACAGACATTAGTTTCCCACATTTCCATCATCTTCTGAACACCCTTTCCTGCCACCCCCAATACTGTGCCCGCTGTGCCCCCAATACTATACTGCAGAAACAGTCCCCCTGGAAATACTACTACCACACAGATAGTGCCCCCTTCAACAATTATTGGCACACAGTGCTCTAAAAAAATAACTGCGCCCAGACACTAATAGTATAAAGATAATGTCCCCCAAAAATTATTGTGCTAAGCTGAAACGTGGCAGGGTGCCCCCAAAGTAACAGGGCTCCCCAAAATAGAAATAATTCTCTGCCAGAGCACACTTAGTAGTAATAATGCCCCTATAGTGCCCATACTAGTAATCATGTTCCTCATAGCCCCCCAGTATTAGCAAAGCTCCGCATAATACCTCCTAGTACTAATAATTCTCCCTACAATATGACAGTACATGAAATACCCCCGCTTAGTGCCCGCTGTTGAGCTAATGTCCCCATAATGTATGCCAGTATAAAATACCCCTATATAGTGCCCCAGTAAATGCCCTCATAGTGCTCCTCTCCCCCTTCCCCATAGTGTCCCCCATAATATGCCAGTAAAAAATGCCCCTTCTAAGTGCCACCATATGCCCCAATAGTGCTCCTCTCCCCCATAGTGCCTACCATAATGTGCCAGTAAAAAATGCCCCCTTAGTGCCACCAGATGCCATAATGCCCCCATAATGTGCCAATAAGAATAAAGGCCCCTTTAGAGCCCCCACTTCCCCTTAGTGCCCCCAAATAATGCCCCTATAGTGCCACCAGATGCCCCATAGTGCTCCTCTCCCCCATAATGTGCCAGTAAGAAGTGCCACCCAAAAAAAAGTACCACCAGATGCTCCATAGTGCCGTTCTCCCCTTTAGTGCCCCCATAGTGCCGTTCTCCCCTTTAGTGCCCCCATAGTGCCAGCTCCCCTTTAGTGCCCCCATAGTGCCGTTCTCCCCTTTAGTGCCCCCATAGTGCCAGCTCCCCTTTAGTGCCCCCATAGTGCCGTTCTCCCCTTTAGTGCCCCCATAGTGCCAGCTCCCCTTTAGTGCCCCCATAGTGCCGTTCTCCCCTTTAGTGCCCCCATAGTGCCAGCTCCCCTTTAGTGCCCCCATAGTGCCGTTCTCCCCTTTAGTGCCCCCATAGTGCCGTTCTCCCCTTTAGTGCCCCCATAGTGCCAGCTCCCCTTTAGTGCCCCCATAGTGCCGTTCTCCCCTTTAGTGCCCCCATAGTGCCAGCTCCCCTTCAGTGCCCCCATAGTGCCGTTCTCCCCTTTTGTGCCCCCATAGTGCTGTTCTCCCCTTTAGTGCCCCCATAGTGCCAGCTCCCCTTTAGTGCCCCCATAGTGCCGTTCTCCCCTTTAGTGCCCCCATAGTGCCAGCTCCCCTTTAGTGCCCCCATAGTGCCGTTCTCCCCTTTAGTGCCCCCATAGTGCCAGCTCTCCTTTAGTGCCCCCATAGTGCCAGCTCCCCTTTGGTGCCCCCATAGTGCCGTTCTCCCCTTTAGTGCCCCCATAGTGCCAGCTCCCCTTTAGTGCCCCCATAGTGCCGTTCTCCCCTTTAGTGCCCCCATAGTGCCAGCTCCCCTTTAGTGCCCCCATAGTGCCGTTCTCCCCTTTAGTGCCCCCATAGTGCCAGCTCCCCTTCAGTGCCCCCATAGTGCCGTTCTCCCCTTTAGTGCCCCCATAGTGCCAGCTCCCCTTTAGTGCCCCCATAGTGCCGTTCTCCCCTTTAGTGCCCCCATAGTGCCAGCTCCCCTTTAGTGCCCCCATAGTGCCAGTCTCCCCTTTAGTGCCCCCATAGTGCCAGCCCCCCTTTAGTGCCCCCATAGTGCCAGCTCCCCTTTAGTGCCCCCATAGTGCCAGCTCCCCTTTAGTGCCCCCATAGTGCCGTTCTCCCCTTTAGTGCCCCCATAGTGCCAGCTCCCCTTTGGTGCCCCCATAGTGCCAGCTCCCCTTTGGTGCCCCCATAGTGCCAGCTCCCCCCCTCCAAAAAAACAACAACAACAAAAAATACACTGATACTTACCTCCAGCAGCCTCTTCCGGTCTGTGTCCCTGCTGTGTGCTGCCCGGCTCAGGCAGCACGATGATGACGTCATCGCGCTGCTAGAGCCGGCCTCTGATAGGCTGCAGGCATTAGTGCCTGCGGCCTATCAGAAGAACAGGGGAGGGACACGCCTCTCCCTCCCCTGCTCTGCCGCAGCACAGCCATCTATATCGCTGTCCTAAGGACAGCGATATAGATGCATTAGATATGGAGATGAGCGCTTCCACAATGGAAGCGCTCATCTCCTACGGCCCCCCACCACCGCCGCCGCAAATGCCCGCAATTTACATCCAGGGCCGCGCCGCCTGTGGTGCGGCCCTGGAGGATGAAAAAAAAAAATTTGGGCTGGTTGTTCTAGGGGGGGTCCAAACCCGCTGGACCCCCCCTGTAGGTGCGCCACTGTCTGGGATCATTAAGGGGAAATAAAAACCTGTCCCAGGCTGTCAGTCTGGGGGAAGAGAGAGGGAGAGAGTAAAGTTTGGATACAGAAACCTGCCGAGGCTCTGTATGTGGTTTCAGTCAGTAGGACTGAGGGGCCACGAGGCTGTGTAGCCGAATCACTTCCCTGTGGGGAACTGTGCTTGGGGTAGTGACAGCCTGGAGGCTGCTGGACGATTGGCTGAGAAAACCGCACATGAGACAGTGTGTGAACTGTGCTATGTAGGTGAGTCAGGGAGACACGTTATCTGTATTAGTTAGAGCCTAGCTGGGCAAGTGTTTATTATTTTGTGTGGATGTCACGCGTGTTTAGGTGAAACTACGACTTCATGATGACCTGTATTGGTTGGATTGTGTAAAATAAAGCACGAGTTTGGACAGTATATCCGTGTTTGGCGAAGAAACCTGTGATGACGACCCACGGAAGTGATCCCTTACAATATATATATATATATATATACTCATCTCATCCACTTGATCGCTGAGAGGTCGTCTGTTCCCATCTTGATTGAAGAAAACCCACCAAAGGAACTGCAGCGAGCATGATTATGTCATCACATGATCACACTGGCCACTAGCAGTGACATCGTGGACGGCCTCTCCGCGATCAAGTGCATGAGGTGAGTATAATTTTTTTTCATTTTAGACACCATTTTAGGAGAAATCGATTTGCCTCCATGAAGCACAAGGAAATTCGGCTTTGCGGCAAATTGAACTTTCCCTTTGAAACTTCGGATCGCATCACGCTTCGGATGCTTTTATTCACTGAACACTATTGGTTATATCCAGTGTCAAACCATCTTACAATATATTTCTAGTTAGTTTCATTGTGCTGTAACAGCTTTCTATATTAAAATGGCATTTTTTTTTTTTACTATATTTGTAGTTTTTGTTTGCCTTAAAAGGGTTTTCCAAGATTTTAATACTGATAACCTATCCTCTGGATAGGCAATACGAACAACACACAAGACAACTGCATGCAAGCTGCACATCCAAAAAATTAGAGAAAAACACTAACACGTTAAAAATTGTATACAATATATATATTATATACAGACCAATAACAAAGGTAGAAGCCAAGAATAATAATGTGACATCAATAAATATATTGCTATACCTATAAATCAAAAGGAGAAAATGGTCCCAGGCTATAAAGTGAGCATTGACAAAAATGCCCCACGCATATCGCCAGGACTATCCAGCTTCCTCAGGGGTCAAGGACTAGTGTCAGGTAGATTCCTATAAATACCTACATTAATAAATACATAAATTATAACATGAAATCACTTGTATGTGGGCAGGCAGGCAAGGGAGTACAATGAGGCCATGCCCCGGTGTCCCAGTCAAAATAAAGCGTCTGCGCAAAATGGATAAAATGGAAAAAGTGTATGCATTCCAAAGGCCGGAGGCAAATTACAAAGGTAGAATGTGAATATCATAATTGTGTTTTAATTAATAAAAGTGTTTTCATTAATAAAAGCACATAACAATTGTATTAAAACGCTAGACAAACTCAACCTGGGACGCCAGGGACAAAGGCCAAGAGTGGTGGATAAAAAAAAAAAAAATTAGAAATAAATAAAAATGTTTAAATTCACAAAATAATTGACTAATATTTCTTTCAACAGCTACTCAGACAGTTCATATGATAGATCAGTTATTTGAGAAGGCACCGACACTCCTGTGAGCACTGCGGCCTTCTCTCAGCTCACCAAGCACAGCGCCGTACATTGTATAGCGGCTGTGCTTGGTATCACAGCTCAGCCCCATTCACTTCTATGGGGCTGAGCTGCTCCTAGGCCACGTGACTGATGAATGTGAACTGGCCTAGGGAAAGCTAAGAGAAGGCTGCTGCACTACTGTGTGCTCTGGTGCCTTCTCAAATAGATGAATGGCGGGGCTCCCGAGTGTTGGACCTCCACCGATCAGTTACTGATAGGTCGTCAGTATAAAACTCTCGGAAAACCACTTTAAGTTATTGATCTCAATTTAAATGAAAACCCTAAGAGAACCAAAATGCATTCTAAGTTCCCAGGACAATGGTTTAGTAATGGAATTTTCATCAGTTTTATTTGCCAGAGGTCCTCATCACTTGTGGGACGCAAGTGGCAGATTAAATTAATTATGAAGTAAATAGCTATGAGAAGCTAAGAATGAAGCAGACCACAATTGAACAAGAATTGTTGCCCAGGAGAAGACGTCATGTTGCAAGCTACTTGATGCATGTAAAGTATGCTTGAGCCTTGGCACCAACATTCATTCATGACTCTGTAGTGGAAGAGACTGCATGCCCAAGAGAATATAAATACTCCTACCGAACATGATTTGTTCCTCATTACAACAAGGAAGATGAACATTGAAAGATAACTCTAATCAAATGACCCTGAGCCCCAAGTGGTAGTGGTATCTGTGAAGAAATCTATACATACCTGTTTCTCTCCACTCGTTGGCTACCGGGCTGGCCTCACTGGACTTCCGGTTACCACCTTTTATCTTCCACAAGGGTGACGTCATGTGCACCGCAATAGACAATGGGTCTGGTGATGTGTTGCTAGTTGGCATGTGTCCCAGCTGCTTGGGGCTGAGGTCAGTGGTGGAGAAGGGGCCGGAAGTCCAGTGGGAGAAAATAAAAACTACTAAAGAGGTCATTACCAATTATTATGATGGTATCTCAAAACTAATGTGCTGTTTTCAGCATGCCCCCCCCCCCCCCCCCCAACATACATACATACATGTCCTAGCACAGACATTTTACTTACTGGATGGACATTACATTCAGCACTACCAAACATATAGGACTATACATATACAGCACTACATATGTATTACATCCAGTGCCTCACAGGTAACGTCGCCTCTGACATTCTCTTTCCTCTTCTCCGTTTGGCCATGTTGACTTATTTTAGCTGCGTCTTGTCTCTGCTCAGTTTGCCACACAGACACCTTAGGTTGCTCACTTTTCCATCATCCTCCCCCTCCTGGTGCCCCAACAATTGTTATCCTGCTGCTACCTCCAATATTGTGCCCACTGTGCTCCCCAATGCCCCCAAATACTATACTGCAGAAATAACAGTGTCATACATATAGTGTCCCCATAGTAATATAAACATTCCTCCTATAATATCAATTCTCTTCCAGAGTGCCCTCATTAGTAATATCCCCTACAATGCCCTCAATAATGATAATGCTCCCCCTTAGAGTGTTCCCTTAGTAGTAGTGTGCTACATAGTATGCTGAATTATAATGCCCACCATAGTGCATCCAGTAGTAAGGCCTCGCTCTAGTGCCTGTGCCCAGTATCAATTAGCCCCCTATGTCCAGTATCGATTAGCCCCCCCTGTAGTATTAACTCCCTCTCTATAGTGCCCCTGTCATAATTTGTCTTACCTGAAATTTTGCTTTCCTTGAGTCCAAAGGAAGCACAGAGCTTATGTATTTGCAGCTTGTGGACGACGAGGAAAGTGATTATATCACTGTGCAAGCCTGGCACCATCATACTGCTCATTACTAGTGCCAAAAGGCATACCAGCCATAATGATTGTGGCTGGTATTCAACCTGCGCAACCCTTTATTGCTATGTTATTGGTAATTTCAATTCATTTTATGTAACTATGAGGCTCGTACCTGGATTTTATACAGTAAGTGACACTAGATGTTATAACATGCAATATTCTAAAGAGTACATTATAATTTCAGATACCATTTTTTTCATTGACATATACAATATTTGTAAAATAAAAGTTATTTTTTATGGTCATAACATTTCTGTAACCAAGCAAGAAGAAAGCCAAGTGCTAAATATTTAACCATCCTATTTCTGCCTCGTAAAATGACTCTTTTTCTGGCGAAAGTAATAAGGTGCTTGAATGTTCTCCGTCAAACCTCATCTTATGCTGCAGCTATTGCAGTTAGATGTGAGTTTCATTAGCCCTACAGCATGTGGAGGCATCTCAGTAATTCATTCCCATAGTAGTACTTTGTAGTTAATCTCCACAGCAGTTTTATTTGTCCCTCTAAGAGACCAATACCTGTTAAAAATTAATGACCGAGCCAAAGAAAAAAGGTTTAAGGAAAATTGGAAATAGAAGCTGAAGCGATTTCTGCGGGTTATGACTCAGATTTCATCCATATTGAGGGATTTGTGCCCTGGCGGCTCACATATTCTAATCTGAATCCTGTGCTTTATAATGGTTAATGAGCAGTCAGATGAGTTCATACTTCACAGGGTGGAATCAAAGTGAGAGGATAATTCCGTAGGAAATGTGTGGAGAGTTGCACCCTTTACACTACGTCAGGTATGTTGAACATATTCGAGTTCCCACATGGTCATCTTGCCCGGCCCTGTCAATCAAGAAGGAGAGGGAGGAGCTTTCAGAAGGAGCAGGAGGAGCAAGGGGTGCACAGAGTGGTCAGGACCCGGTCTCAGCGCACTTAACTGCTCATTTGCATATGGACTAAAAGTAATTTCTCTCCAGAATGAAGCAACAGATCACTAAGTGGAAGGTATCAATAATTTCAGCTGCAAGACATTGTGATTGATTTACCAGTGAATTTTCCGCTGACAGGCTCCTTGAAATTGCACACACTGACAAAAAATGATGCACCCAACACACCCCTGTCTCTGTCAAGACACGTTTTTGGGCAACTTGGAGCCACAGCTCCCATTATGTGTCCTACCATTGACAGCCAGACACAGTAGCCTGCATTTGCAATGGTGTCATGCAGGGGCGGACTGGGAACTTGAAGTGGCCCTGGAAAAAATGCTAAAAGTGGCCCAGTTTTGTAGTTGGGTCCAAACTGATGGAAGGCAGGGCCATCAATACCATATTGCGGCACATTATACCATCCCAACAGAGCCAAATACCACAGTCCATCACAAAATACTGCCAGCAGCATAACAGACATCCCCAGAAACTTCCACTGGCCGGCCGTGAGGAGGGTCCAGGCGGCCCCCTGGGTATTGGCCCACCGGGAAATTTCCCTATAAGGTCTATGGCCAATCCGCCGATGCCTCAGAATATCTTAAGGAACCTGTAATCCTCCATGCCCAACTGTATCTCATCTTGTGCTAAGGCTAGAGGTGGCCAAACAGGCAACTAGAGGCTCCTTTCCATTGTACAGTTTTCCAGAATAGACTTTTCCATTCACTCCAGTATTGCAATCACTTACATATATCATCATTACATTCAGACATAAAAAGTTTCACTTGATTCCAACAACTTCTTCTTGTGTTAATGAGTATATATACGAAATGTGAATCTCCTGTAGGTATGGTAGATGTTTCCAGTTATTGCTCCTCCAGCCGCATTCAGTAAATGCTGACAGTTATAGGATACGTCCCTAGGTCTGCTCCCGGATTACTTCGGACAACCATTTGTGCAGACACTAGCCACTTAGCCATTGACATTTTGTCAGTATCAGTTTAAAAAATTTCCAAGCTGGCAATTTTCTTATTGTCAGGGGATGTGGCCTCTTGGATGTTGCCGCACCTTTGTGAAAGGATTTAGGTGATAAAGAACTGGCAGCCCGGGCACTTTCCTAGTGGTGTTATTGTTCAGCTACTGCTTGTGTATTTGGTATATTTCTTTCTATGCTTGCTTTTTTCAGATGTGACCGTAAGTGATGCAGATATAGGTTATGTTTGCATTCTTTTCGGGTGGGAATAGTCCCTGTAGTTAAAGTAGTTGTCCAGGATGAGGTAAACATCACCAAACCTTCTTCTAAAAATAACTGCACCACACCTGTTGATGGATTGTTGTATTGAATAGGGCTGAGCTGCAATACCACACACATCCTATGGACCGGTGTGGTGCTGTTTTTTTTTTGTTTTGTTTTTTAAAGAGAGAAGCAGGTGTTTTTCTAATTCTGGACAACACCTTTAAATCAAAGTTGTTAGTACTTCTCATTTCATCTGCTTTGTAAATAATGGTTCTGGATTCATCCTCATTGGCATTTCCACCTGTAATATCTTTGTGAGTCAGAGTTCCATTTTCTAGTACAGTGTTTTAAATCCCCTGCCTCCCTTCGGATAGACAGAGTTAAAGAAACCTGCACCTGTTAAGTTTGGGGGTCGTGGGGGGATACACTGGACAGTACAGAAATAAGGCAGGTGGAGGCACATAACTTATTTGCAGCACATGCCAGGTTTATCATGTATAATTCTGTTCACTCCATAGGAGGACGCTCACTTTCTAGTGTTGCATAACTCAATAATCACATAGTACATAAGTTAATAGTTGCTTTATTCAGTATAAGGGAATAGCAGCCTTGGTGGTTACAGTCTCTTAAAGACACAGTACACATATTTGTTTCAGTCTCTTAAAGGGAACCTGTCACCGGGATTTGATGTATAGAGCTGAGGACATGGGTTGCTAGACACGACTCATCTCAGGTTAATTTGCATATGTATCAAATTTTTTTTTTGCACAATAAAAGCACACAGAGCTATGGGGACTGGGCATTGCGGATGTGCCAGCGGCCATCTAGCAACCCATGTCCTCAGCTCTATACATCAAATCCCGGTGACGGGTTCCCTTTAAAAGGCACATGATACAGTCTATATGTTAGAATTCATAAATTAATCCCAAGGGGGCCTCCTTAAACCAGGGGCATATGTTAGGTCACTAGTCCTCAGGTGTCTAGCTGTCTATTACAGCTGTCACAGTTACCCAGGGCATTATTCTTTACTTTGGGTGTTGCATCTGCTGCCGCTGTATCCGTAGGACCACTTTGCCAGCAAGTCCTATCCTCTGTCGCCCAGTGGGTGCAGCACACAGCTGAAAGACACATGGCACTGGGCTGTTCCCTATGTCAGCCATGTTCATCCCCTTTTGAGACGATGACATGTTTGCCCACATCACACAAAAAGCCAACTTACATCTCACTGCCCTCTGTTTTCCAGATTCCAGAAAACTGGCTTAATTTTGCTTTGAAATACTTCAGACACTGAACAATGAGCGGGACTGGCACTTCCCTCGTTGTTGCAGCAATACTTAGGCCTTCGGTGGTAGCAGTGCACTCTTCTTTAATGTGGGTGTGTTCCCCCAACCTTACACACCTACCTCTGGAATGGAACGCCATCTTGGCTGATGAGGCCACCACTGACTGCTGAATCTGGATGGAGAATGAGTGGAGAGGTGGCCATGCATGTGCATGGATTTCTTCATTTACTTCTGTGGGAGTCACAGAAGCTGTAAAAAACAAAACAAAAAAAAAACACCGCTTTGACTCCCATGCATCTATCCATATTTTGGAGATACTTACTGTAGTTAGGTCTTGTTCACATCTGCATCGGAGGCTCCATTCGGGACCTCTGTCACAGATTCTGTCAAAAACAACGAAAAGTCCTGCATGCACAACTTTTTTTTTCTCTGCTAAAAAAAATGCACTCCTGGATGGAAACCAAATGGATCCCATTATAGTCAATGGGATTTGATTGGCTCCATTCATGTCAGTTAGGTGCCAAATTTGGCATTTCAGTTTTTTGGGTTGTTTTGCTCCTATAACGGAGCAGAACAACAAATCAATAACGCTAATGTAAAAGAGGCCTAAAACCCATACTGCCTGCAAATATTGAGCCGCTTATATGGTATGATGTAACTCACTGCATGTCAGATAATAGACACATTGTCAGAGTTGGATGCTGAATAGGAAGTGACATTTATTTCAATCTAGCATAACTGGTAACCACAGAAGCATTAGCGTTTCAGTCCACCTGGATCTTTGTCAAGACATCTGTGGAAGAGAGTAAGAGGAACAGGGAATAACGTGCAACTGCGAGTCTAGGTCATCACTGCCTGACCTTTATTTGCAGTTACATCTTATTCCTGGGGATTTGGAGCTCTCTTACTGATATGAGAATTCTTGATAATTTTTATTAAAGAAAATGTTATTATACTTACACTTTCCTGCCTGAGATCACCACTAACCCCTCCACCGTCCTAAACAATATAATTACAATAAATGGTTACATTTTAACCATTTAAACACCATAAACCTCCTGGAATATGTTAAGAGCAACATGGGTCTCTTTATTGCATCATGTTCACCTAGATACTAATTTTCCTGCCATCTGAATCTGGGTTTGGTTATCACCTAGCTGTGGCTGGTTGATTAGGGTGGAGTTGCTGATTGTCTAGCCTTTTTATATTTAGGCTCTCCTCCATTCTAGTTTTTAGATATATAGCTAGATGCATTTCCTTCTAGATAGTCTGTACTTTAGGCCGAGAGCACACTGCCGTGTTCCGCGGCCGTGAACGGTCCGTGGTATGCCGGCCTGGATTCCTGCTGACAGCAGGAGCGCACGGCGTCATTGGTTGCTATGACGCCATGCACTTTATGCCGCCGCTGCACTGCAGTAATACACTTGTATAGAGATCATACCAGTGTATTACTGTAGTGCAGCGGCGGCATGAAGCGCGCGGCGTCATAGCAACCAATGACGCTGTGCGCTCCTGCTGTCAGCAGGAATCAAGGCCGGCATACCACGGACCACTCACGGCTGCGGAACACAGCTGTGTGCATTCGGCCTTATTCTGTGATTTGTAGTCCCATTTGTGTATCTCATTCTAGTGTAGTGTGTTTCCTGTGTATTCTTTGAATCTGCAGTCCCACAGTCTTACTTGGTTGATTTGCTGACTTGGATTCAGATCAGACTTAGTTCAGTATTACTCTAGTTCATCCACTATCTACCTGTACATCTGCCACCTGGTTCATTGCTGGATCATCCCCTCCTTACGTGACCCTAAGCATTCAGTTGCTGTTATTGACCTGTAAGTTTGCTTTAGTGTCTTGTTTTCTACCAGTATTGATACACACTTCATATATGTTGTTTCTGGGACTGTTAGGTGGTTGTATAATTCATCCCTATTTTAGGTCCTGGGGTTATCTGATTTGCAAGGGTCACAGTTGGGACTTGAGGAAAAATGACTGCTATAGGTAAACTCCAGTTCTGTGATCTTGCACACAAGCAGTGTTATTAGAAATTACAGGATATTAGAAATCAATCCACTACCCCCATTTATAATGTATATTAGTGTTGATCGAGCACCAAAGTGCTCAGGTGCTCTGGTGATAGAGTAAAACACGTTGGGATGCTCGGGTGCTCTACAGAGCACCAGAGCACAATGGAAGTCAATGGGAGAACCAGAGCATCAAACCAGGCACCCCCTGCTCTGAAGAGGGGAGCGTGTCTGGTTCACAGGAAAAGATCAGAAATTGATGGAAAAAGGAGGGCAACATATACACCCTTGAAAAATTATGATTGTTGGCCTGCTGGTGACCCTCAAAAACATTAGGAGCAAGAGCCTGCTGGTGATCCTCTAAAACATTAGGGGCGAGGGCCTTCTGCTGATCTCACCATCTAAAACATTAGGGGTGAGGGTCTGCTGCTGATCTGACCCTCTAAAACATTAGAGGCGAGTGCCTGCTGCTGATCTGACCATCTAAAACATTATGTCACAGGTTAAGGGGAAGGGAAAACACCAAATACACACCACAAGGAATAGACAAAAATCTAGGCCTCAAAAGCTAAGGAAGAGGGATGGTGATCTCCTAGTAATCTCTAGGTCTTTCCCTAACTCCTGCCAGTATGAGCAGATCCTGATGGTGGAAATACTCATACACTGGATACCTAAAGCCCTGCTAAAACTGACGAGCCCTACGATAGGTAGCAGGGTATGAGACAGCTCGTTCCTTCCAGAATGAAGGAACCTGCGTCTCCCCGAGGCCTAGAAACAACACACTCCAGATAATAAAAAACAGCGAAGGCAACAAGTACTTAGCTTAGAGATGTATAGAGAAGCAGGAGATCCAAGACAAATCAGCACTAGCAACTCTAAGCAGAAACTATCAATTGCATGGTCAGCAGTGTGAGGCGGATCTAAATAGAGCCTCACCACTGATAATGAGAGGCACCTGAAGAGAGGTGAGATCCTGCCAAACAACAACATACATAGAGGAAAACAGAGAGGCCTGTCAGATAGCCTCACGTGCAGCAAGTCTTTCCGATCTTCTCACCTCTCTCACAGGAGGGACCGTGACACATTAGGGGCAAAGGCCTGTTGCTGATCTGGCCATCTAAAACATTAGTGGCAAGGGCCTGCTGCTGAGCTGACCTTCTAAAACATTAAATAAACACCAATAATAAATAACTCACGAAGTGAGTATGAGTGCTAGGCCTAGATACCAAGTATCAACACCAAAAAGGGAAAAGCAAAGCACAACTGGCAATGTATATAAACTTTATTATAATGTCAGAAACGAAAACCCATTAAAATACAATGACGAACAATACAATGGTGGATGAAGGACACACGGGATGAAAAAGGGATCACAATCTGGACAACATGTAAGAATAATTAAATGAAAAGGTCAGAGAAATACTGAGTGGTTAATAAATACCCAGGTTGGGCATATAGTACAATAACCCAATCAAAACCGTAAACAAGATACTAGAGCCAAATACAATACATAAGTATAAAGTGCAAAGTGCAAAATACAGTCTACATGGACAATATAATGAACGGTGTAACCAATAGATAATATAAAAAATACCAGAATAGTGATCCAGAGCCCCTTCTAAAACATTAGGAGCGAGGGCAGCCTAATAAGCATGTTGATATGATGGAGGAGGAGGACGAGAAAAGGAAGATTGAACCATATAACTTTTTTTGTAGTGGAAGGGGTGCATGGGAATACAGTGTATTCAATACACCATAAAAGCCACATTCAAAGTGCCTTTATGTTCAGCTGCTTTCCTCTGGTGGAGTAGAAAAGTCAGGAGCAATCCAGTCCTTGTTCATTTTGATAAGAGTCAACCTGTCAGCATTTTCAGTTGACAGGCAGATGCGCTTATCAGTTATTATGCCCCCAGCAGCACTAAATACCCGCTCTGACAAAACGCTGGCAGCAGGGCAGGCCAACAACTCCAAGGCATAGAGCGCCAGTACGTGCCATGTGTCCAGCTTGGACACCAAATAGTTGTAAGGCACAGAGGGATCACTGAGGACGCTGACACGGTCTGCTACGTACTCCTTCGCCATATTCCAAAACTTTTCCATCCTTGTGACACTAGGCCGCACATCAGGGTGAGAGTGCTGTCATGAAACTGTCCCAGGTCGAGAAGGGTGAACAACCAGTAATCGGTGTTGGCCAAAATGCGTATAACGCGAGGGTCACGGGAAAGGCAGAATAACATAAAGTCAGCCATGTGTACCAGAGTCCCAACAGACAAGACTTTGCTGTCCTAATCAGGAGGATGACTCTAAATCTCCTCATCCTCTTCCTCCTCTTCGGCCCATCCACGCTAAGCAGATGGAATAAACCTGCTATGGGTATTATCCTGTGTAGTGGAGGCAACCGTCTCCTGCTGCTGCTCCTCCTCATCATCATCCAATTTGCGCTAAGAAGATGAACTGAGGGTGGTGTGGCTATCACCCTGTGTACTGTCTTCCCCCATTTCCACCTCTTCTACATGCAAAGCGTCGTCCTGAATTGTGAGCAGCGAGCGTTTCAGTAGACACAGAAGTGGGAGGGTTACGCTGATAATAGCGGCATCACCGCTCACCTTCTGTGCTGATTCCTCAAAGTTGCATAAAACCTCACAGAGGTTAGACATCCATGCCCACTCGTCGCTTGTGAAGAACGGATGCTGACTGGAAAGGCGACGACCATGTTGCAGCTGGTATTCCACTACTGCCCTCTGCTGCTCACAAAGCCTGGCCAACATGTGGAATGTGGAGTTCCAGTGCGTGCTCATGTCGCACAACAGTCGGTGAGCTGGCAATTGCAGGTGCTGCTGCAGCATTGCCAGACCGGTGGCAGCTGTAGATGACTTTTGGAAATGGGCACACATGCGGTGCACCTTCACCAGTTGCTCAGGCTAATTGGGGTAGGTTTTGAGAAATTGCTGAACCACTAAGTTGAACATGGGGGCTAGGCATGGTATGTGTGTGAGCTTGCCGAGCTCCAAAGCCGCCACCAAGTTACGGCCATTATCAGACACAACCATGCCTGGTTGTAGGTTGAGTGGCGAGAGCCACAGCTCAGTCTGGTCCCTTATACCCTGCCACAGCTCTGCTGCGGTGTGCTGTTTGTCACCTAAGCAAATAAGTTTCAGCACGGCCTGTTGCTGCTTCCCCACTGCAGTGCTACACTGCTTCCAGCTACTGACTGATAGCTAACAGGTGCTGCAAGATGAAAATTCAGAGGTGGTAGTGGAGGAGGAGGTGAAGGAGGAGAAGGGGGGGTTGCAGCCACTAATGTAGGTGGTGGCGGAAATCCTGATGGAAGTAGGGCCCGCAATCCCTGGCGTTAGTAGCACCTGTGCCATCCCAGGGTATGACTCGCTTCTGGCCTTCACAACGTGCACCCAGTGTGCAGTCAGGGAAATGTAGCGTCCCTGGCCAAAAGCCCTTGTCCATGTGTCAGTCGTTAAGTGGACCTTTTAAATAACTGCGTTGGTCAGGCCACGGGTGATGTTACGGGACACATGCTGGTGTAAGGCGGGGACTGCACACCGGGAAAAATAGTGGCGGCTGGGGACTGAGTAACGAGGGATGGCCGCCGCCATAAGGCTGCGGAAAGCCTCAGTGTCCACAAGCCTAAATGGCAACATTTCCAGGGCCAGCAATTTGGAAAGGTGTGCATTTAGTGCTATGGCCTGTGGGTGGATGGCTGGGTATTTGCGGTTTCATTCAAAGGCCTGGGGTATGGACATCTGTACGCTGCGCTGGGACACAGAAATGGATGTGTTAGCTGATGGTGCTTGCGAAGGCCCAGGTGCATGGCGGGAGGCATCCGGGCCTGTGTCTTGGACAGGGGATTGGCCAGCACATAACACAAGGGAAGAGGAGGCAGTGGTGTGACCCGCAGACACTGATTGTGGACCCAGGCGTTCGGCCCACCTATTAGGGTGCTTTGATGCCATGTTGTGGATCATGCTGGTGGTGGTGAAGTTGCTAGTGTTCACGCCCCTGCTCATTTTGGTACGGCACAGGCTGCAAATGACAATTCTTTTATCATCCGCACTTTCCTCAAAAAAGCACCAGACTGCTGTCACGACCCTTGGTCTTGGTCGTGACTCCTGTAACCGTATGCTAGGCAGCTTGCTGCAGTAGGCATGCGGTTGCACCTGGCAACCTCTCTTTATAGGTGTGCCTTTTATCGGTGTGCACGGGGTGTTACATGTGTTGTGTGCACTTCCCCTTTAAGTGGATGTCTTCCCTTCCCTGGTGTTGGAAGGGTTAACTTCCTTCCTAGTGTAGGTGTGCACTGGGCGTGTCTCACTGTGGGTGTGACTGCTTGGCCCTATAAAGCCTCTGTGAATAGCAGTAGTCAGTAGGGGTTCTTCAGCCATGCTTGCTGGAGACATTCTCCTAGTTACTTACCATCTGCCAGTGAGGGCCACCCTGGTGGTCATAAGTGTTATGTCTGGTGTTAGTTTATGGTGTATCTGTTATTGCTGCATATGGTTTACTGGGTTCCCGTGTGATGTCTGTTGTGTGCTGTGTCCTTTGTGTTGGTTGTGGATAGCAGCACTTGCACGTGGGTTCCAGGTTGTGTGTCTGTGGCAGGTAAGTGTGGTACTAGTCTCACTTACCTGTCATTGCCATATGTCTGTTTATATTCCCCTTTCTATGTAGCTTGGCCAGTGAGACTCCTGTTCCTCCGTGTCTAGGAGGAACGGGTCGTCTTACCCTGCTCCTAGTCCAGGGCCACCCTGAGGGCAAGCAGGAATATCAGGTTCCGGAGTATGAGCCCTCCTACCTTCAGGGTTGGCTCAAACGGATAGGAGACAGGGTCAGAATTAGGGATGTGTAGGAGGTGACCTTCTCCCTTATTCCTGTCCTGGCCATGCTTTGATCACCCATCTGCTGATACCGCACGGCTGAGGGTTTTCCCCATCCGCAGCCGTGACAACTGCGGAACACCTACCCCTTGGCAAGGGAGATTGCCACAAGGGGGTGCTCCAGGGAACAGTTGTGGGCCTGTTTGTTGTGGCCCACCTTCTTCCTTTTTCTACGCCACTGTATCCTCCAGCCTGTTGCGGTGCTGAGGATCCCTCCCCCTCTGTACTGCTGTTCTCGCTCGGCTTGCCACCTTCCCAGGTTGGGTCATTGATTTTATTGTCCACCACCTCCTCTTCCACTTCCTCACTCTGGTCATCCTCCTGATTTGTTGACCTAACAAGAACCTCACTTATTGACAACTGTGTCTCATCCTCATCATCAACCTCTTGAGACACTAATTGCCATTGACTTATTGGCAACTGTGTCTCATCATCATCATCCACCTTGTGAAACACTAATTGCCATTCCCCACCGTTATCTTCTTCTGACTGTGGATGCTCAAGAGTTTGGGAATCAGTGCACAAGACCTCCTGATGTCCCTCTTAGAGCAGGCTTGGCGAGAGGCCCAAATCAAGGGATGGCGATAAAAAGAGCTCCTCGGAAGACCAGAGTGTGGGATCACATGTTTGCCAAGACTCTCCATGGTGAGAGGAAGGAGGATCACGGTGAGGATTCTGTTGACCAGACTCTTGGCTACTGAGACTGGACTTTGTGGAAGACAGGGTGGTGCTTAACTGACTGAAAGCATTATCTGCTGCAATCCAACCGACTACCTGGTCGCACTGGTGTGACTTCGAGAGTGGTGTCCCGCGCCGCCCTTCAAACTGGGACATGAAGCTAGGTATAGTGGATGAGTGTATTTCTTGTGCTCTGGCAGCAGGCACAGTTTCACCGCGCCCAGGGCCACGGCCTCTGCGTGCAGCTTCAGCAGCACGGCCACTTCCCCGTCCCTTACTGCTCGCCTTGAGGATATTAAATGGTTGCAAGTATGCTTGCAAGTATGTCACACGTACAGTAGCGCAGGTTTTGTAAGTGTATGCGCAAAAAATTACACTGAATGTCACAGATATTTAGGATGGGCAAACGTTATACAGGAGATGTAGCACAGATAATGTCGCTGTCACCAGTGGCAAAAATATTACACTGAATGTCACAGATATTTAGGATGCGCAAACGTTATACAGGAGATGTAGTGCAGGTAATGTCACTGTCACCAGTGGCTAAGAAAAAATGACACTAAATGTCACAGATATTTCGGATGCGCAAACGTTATACAGGAGATGTAGCTCAGGAAATGTCGCTGTCAGCAGCGACCAAACAATTGCGCTGAATGTCACAGATATTTAGGATGCGCAAATGTAACACAACAGATGTAGCAGAGGTTGTGTCACTGTCAGCAGCGGCCAAACAATTGCACGCATATAATATATATTGCAGGCAGATAAAACAATAGTCCTTAAAAGGACTTTTGGGTCTCTAACACCTTTCAACACTAAACCCTGCCTAAAAAAAAATAAAAAATTCCTGTCCCTACACTATCTGTCCCTTCTGCAGCAGCTCGCTTTGACTAAGACTGAGCCAAACGTGTCATCGGGTACTATATAGCACCCGATGACGCGTTTCGGCCAGCCAATCACTGTAATGCCAGTAACCAACACAGCTACGGCATTACAGTGAGTGCCAGTACTTCTACGCACATTTATTGGCTGCGTAGCAGGCAACAAACATGCGGGGAGGAGACTCGAGCATCGCGCTCGAGCACACGTAGTGTTCGGCCAAACACCGCGATGTGCCGAGCATCGTGATGCTCGAGTCGAAATGGTGTTCGGCCAAGCATGCTCGCCCAACACTAATGTATATCAATACTACGTCTTCATGCTAGACCACTAGAGATATTACATGTTAACCACTAGAAAATTCTAGGCCACCAGAAGCATGACAGGAATACTATCACTAATGCTGAAACTGCCAACTTTCAACATAACTGTCATCATGCAGTTCTACATATGGTAAATTTCTAAATCTGTTGTGGCCCCAAGATACTTGGTAGCCCCCTCCTTTAAAAAAAAAGCTCGAATTTGCAGCAAAATTCCCAGTTGAGTCTGTTCTTTAGCCTGGTCCCACTACATTTTTGCAAACTCTCATATCTGTAAATGTGTCCCCTTCCTGTAAACAAGATTAAAAGTTTGATTCGGCTAATTCGCTGAATTTCACAAAAACATTCGCTTCGTGACGAATTACATTTTTTTGTAAGTAGCAGGTGCAATGACAGGGAGCTGCAATAGTGCAGCCCCCATCATTGTACCCATCAGATGCCGCATTCATACATGATCGCAAAAACTACTAAAAAAGAATTAAATCAAACTTACGGCCTCCATTTGCTCGCGACTGGCCGGGCATCGCCACCTTGCTTGAAGATCTTGGCCGAAATCCTGTGTGGCGCGAGATTACGACATCACGCCAGCTGGCGTGGTGACGTGTGATGTCATCATGCTGGCCAGCGTGATGATGCAATCTCGCGCCGCACGGGATTTCGGCCGAGATCTTCAAGCAAGATGGAGGCTGGCGGTCCGTCGCGAGCAAATGGAGGCGGTAAGTTAGAATTTTTTTGTTTATTATACTATTTTAGGTTAAATCGATTCGCTGACACGAAGCACGAGGAAATTAATCTTCTAGGCAAATCGAATTTATCCTGAAATTCGGATCAAATTCTACTTTGTAGGATTCGATTCACTCATCTCTAAACAAGATGTATGTAAGTGAAGGTTTTTCAAGTACAAACGAGATTTAGTGAAGAGTACATTCACTACATTAATCAGTGGCAGGCCTCGCATCTTTATATCAGGAGTGTCCCTTAAACAAGGTTTGTGTGTTTTCAGGTAAACAGGTCATACCAAGGGCTATGAAAAATTAATAGCCTATATTTAAAGAAAGGATGGATTACTGCACTGCTGTGAAGTTGTAATTAGCGCCTGGCGTGGAGCCTGTTTGTTTATTCCATCTAGTTTATTTTAAATAACTCGTACAAATTGCTCACCATGTGTCAGGATCCAATTGCTCCATTCCGCAATTTTCCTACAGACACTTGTGTCAAATACTGTATTTTCAACGTCAAGGAAAAAAAAGCCTAAAGCCTCTCAAGATTTATTTTTGAACATTATCTGTCTTCAGGTTCCACGTGTAATTACTTTTTCCAGGGATAATAAAAAGGCTTAATAAATCAAAACAAAAGTGTGAAAACATAAAAGATTACAATACACATTTCCTTTGACGATTTGTCTATGATGGACCCATCATCATTCTTATATATGACTCTCAGGAAGGTAATTAATTTCCTAGAAATGTGTCCCCTGGTAGTTTTGGACTGGGATGTACTGTTCTTGTGTCTTGTAGCACTTTTAGGTCTCTTCTCCACCTTGTCTGGTTGACATATAACACTGTAAAAACAGTATGGCGTGTAAGCAAAAAGTATTTATAGGTTATGCTATTCTGTGGGGACTTTGTCTTTTTGGGTAAATTATAGTTGATAGACAACCCAGTTTGGTTGGTAATACAGGAATGTTCATTAAAGGGGTTGTCCAGCCGTTAATATTGATGACCTATCATCAATATCTGATAGGCGGGGATCTGACCCCCGGCACCCCTGCCGATCAGCTGTTTGAAGAGCCACTTCCTCTTCATTACAGTGCCCGTCGTCTCGGAAGTGCAGTGTAATACAAATACTTGCTCCGTTCAAGTGAATGAAGCGAGTAGTTGTAATTACACTATGCCACTTCTCCACAGGAGACGAGGAAGCGGCGCTCGCATGGAGCACCACCTCCTCATCTCACAGCTGATCGTGGGAGTGCCTGATGTTGGACACCCGTTCGATCATATATTGATGGCCTATCCTGGACAACCCCTTTAAAGAGGACCTTTCATGGGATTATTTGTTAGAAACTGGTATGCTTACCAGTTGGACCGTGCTACAGCCAGGGAGAAGGAGACACCCAATGAGAAAACCTGGCTTTCTCCTCCTCTCTGTACCGATACTCTAAATTAACATATGAGGCTCCAAAAACAGAGGTGGACTCAGTGCCGGAACAGAGGGGTTATTTAGAAAAAAAAATAATGTGGATCAGATGCGGACAAAAAACATTGTCATGTGTGTGAGCCCTAAGACAGATAAAGCTACTTTCACACTGGCGTTTTGGCTTTCAGTTTCTGAGATCAGTCATGGGCTCTCACAAGCGGTCCAAAATGGATCAGTTTTCCCCTAATGCATTCTGAATGGAAAAGGATCCGTTCAGTTTGCCTCCGCTAGTGTGAAAGTAGCCTAATTCATAGCTATTTTCTTAGGTACCACTAACTTTCACCATATGTTTACTTAATGTTGAAATAATTGTGTATATGTCATTTTTTTATTTTTTTTTATGACATTAAAATTCCCTGTAACTTTTGGTCTTTTGTGCAAACAGTTACTAGCTAGACAGGTATTTAAAGGGCAGTTGCAGAGAGAAAATGGCAACCCTCTGTTGCTCTTAGAGGCTCATTTGCATGTATTTAAACATTTTTTCCCAGCAATGTGGGCACTCATGAACATGGGCCAACACAGACACCTTGAGCTCCCAAGCGCACATGAAACCGGTCAGCCAGTTTCATAGGTACAAATCTGCTGAGAGATGCGCTTTAATCCCTGGTATGTCCTATGTGAGCCATTGTATTTATCACCTGTCACCCCGGTGACATCATCAAGTCAGCTCATGGCATCTTTTCTAAGATAAAATCAAGGACATGCAGCATTTCTAATCATCCTCCTTACCCAGACTTGATGTGGCATCGCTGGTATGTTGAGGATATTCTGTACTAAATGTGACCTGTATTTCATGCACATTATGTCTGTATAGCTTTGTACTATAATGTGTTATAGCCTATTGCCACAGATGAAAAAAAGTGTCATTATCTAGTTTTAATTAGCAAATACAGGAATAATAGATGATACATTCTCAAAATACATCAAAATGTTGAATATTATAAATTCAAAATTATTGAGCTGTGATCAAAAACTATAAGTAAATTAATATGCAAAATAATTAAATACCCTGTTATTAATCAGATGAGTCACAGAATTTACTCCTTTCTGTTGCCATTTTACATCATTCCATTTTATTAACCAATGAGTTTGCTGCATTCAGTTTCCAGAATGCAAAAGAACCTACTTGCCCCTATTTTATGTTCTCTTTCCTACTATTACAGACCTCCAATCTAATACCGAGTTAAACAAATTATGTTTGAAATGATTTTGAAGTAAATCAATTCAGTTCTGTTTCCAGGCGAAAATTTTAATTTCATAAAATGTTCAATGTAATTACACAACTGCCTCCTTGAATTTTCCAATATACTTGAAATTTGTGACCTAGGATCATAACCGAATGTTTACCCAGGAAATACTGAAGTAGCTTAGTGAGCTAATTGTGCAGCTTTTTATCTATCTATCTATCTATCTATCTATCTATCTATCTATCTATCTTATGTCTATCTATCTGCACTATCTATCTATCTATCTATCTATCTATCTATCTATCTATCTATCTATCTATCTATCTTATGTCTATCTATCTGCACTATCTATCTATCTATCTATCTATCTATCTATCTTATGTCTATCTATCTGCACTATCTATCTATCTATCTATCTATCTATCTATCTATCTATCTATCTATCTATCTATCTTATGTCTATCTATCTGCACTATCTATCTATCTATCTATCTATCTAGCTACAGTATCTATCTATCTATCTATCTATCTATCTATCTATCTATCTATCTATCTATCCATCAGATATGAGTGCTGTGCCACAACACTGTGAAAAGGAGTATATAGTATTGTTTTGGCCCCAAGGGGCTAAGTGTAGAGAGTCCACATGAGTCTAGGTCACCTGTATTTGCCTGTGAGAATGAGTAAGCCTGGAACATGTCCATTGGGAACAGGAAGCCGGAGTGGACTGGTTCACTGGGAAGGATTGGTGAGTCAAGGAGTCAGAGGAGATTGCCCATGGCAGAGGAGGTAGTGGACTGGGAGGCCAGAGTGTGTGACACAGGGCCTGCAGAACACTGCACATTGGGTCACCTGGCATACATTTTGGGATATCTACTGGTGAGGGCATCATATTGGAGAATCATAAACAGATGTGAGGTGACCTGGTAAAACATTACCATTCTAGAATAGTGGGTTGGGGTAGTCTTGAATGTAGACGTTTTGCAGTTTTTGGAACGATTTGAGGGCTGTTCTGGGAGTCGTATGGCCGAGCACATTGGTTGTGCTTGTGGGAAGGTCTGCTAGGTCTATGGGAGACATCAGCCTGGAAAGGAGCTGAAGCAGGTTGGGTGGTGCTACACTCAGACCCTGAGGAGGCTACAGCTCACATCAAGAAGAGTCTGCGTGGCCTGATTGGTTCAATCTGGAGGTGTGAGAGATGGAACAAGAGACTGCAAAAAAAAATATATGATGAGTAAGGGCTCCTTTAAGTATGGTCAAAATGTTGACTCCCTTTCCTGTGTATGTGCTGGGGTTTGAGTTAATAGCTAGTTGGGTTAAAGAGGTTGTCTGCTTTTTACTATTGATGACCTATCCTCAGGATAGGTCATCGATATCAGATCGGTGGGGGTCCAACTTCCAGGTCATCAATAGTAAAAAGAAGGCAACCCCGTTAAGTTCTCAGAGGCAATGTGATCAATACTGTCCTTGGGTTGGTGTGAAGATAACGCTAGCCTGAAGGTCCTCAGCTAAATCTATATTAACTAGAGTAAAGATGAGTTATAGTGGTTTACATTTCAACACTATTAGTGTGTGTTCTGGAATGCTAAAGCAACAGGGACACCTAGAGTGAACTGCAACCACTAAGTCTCAGTACCCTATGGTGTAAAGCCCCAGGTGTATTGTGCCTCCCTGTACTGTGAGGAAACAGAAAAACAAATGTTATGTTTTAAAATATTGTGTAATAGTCTGTGAATGTTTAAAGGGGAACAAGTTGAACAACTGCATGTTACATATAAATACTGTACATTACATTCTGTATTTATTAGTTGTCTTACAGTAAAAAAAATATATATAACTGGCAGCAGCAAATGTTCAAAAAGAAAATAATACAATAATGATCTGTTAAATTCCCTGACACACCAGCGCCAAAGCTCTGGTGGTCCCTCTCCGTTTTTTGCTAATTTTCTGGGAATGTTTATGATGTGATGATGGCACATTTTACCGCTCCTGTAAAATAACATTTACTGAGGCCAGTTTTTGTTTTAACTCTGACAGCCCCATTCATTTTTTTTTTATATCACATTACAGATTGGTGTGTGCACTTTAACCCCTTAGTGATATTTGATGTAATAGTACAATGCAGCAGGAAGTGACCGCGCAAATAGATATACTATTACGTCATGATGATTGGGCGGGCACAGGAGCTGTGCATGCTCGATCAATGCAGGGATCGGGCTGTGACTGACAGCAGGGCCCCTGCTGTAAACGACGATGCTGGCATATTAATCCCTTATATGCTGCACTCAGCACTGACAGCAGCATATAAGAGGATTGCAGAGGGAGGGGGCTTGGGGTCTGCCATATATGGACGCATGTGAGACTCATTCCCCAGGCTGGGTCTCACAGGCACACTGTCAGTGGGAAATTGACAGTTTCAATGAATTGCAATACAGCATATATTGTACAACATTGTAACAGGGATCAGATGCTGAAATGTTGAAGTCCCTGTACTGGGACAAAAATAAAAAGCGAAAAAAATAAGTAAAAAAAAAGTTTCATAAAAATTTAAAATAATGTTTACAGTAAAAAAAAGTTCCCCTTTTCCTTCATCAAGTGATTTTTATAATAAAAAATAAATAAAAATAGACATAAGATATTACCTTGTCTGTAACGAGTGGCTCTATAAAATATCACATGACCTACCCCCTCAGGCAAAATGCCTTAAAAATTTAAATAAAATAAAAACTATGCCAAAAAAGCTATTTTTTAGAAACCTTGTCCTTAAAAAGTATAATATTGAACAATAAAAAAGTCTTATGTACCCAAAAAAGGTACCAATAAAAATGTAATTTCTTCCCACACAAAACGAGCGCCTATACAAGACAATTGGCAGAAAAATAATAAAAATATGGCTTTTAGAAAATGGAGACCCTAAATCGATTTTTTTTTTTTTAGAAGGATTTTTATTGTGTGAAACTGAGATAAAATAAAAAAAATAGACATATTAGGTATCGCTGCATTATGATCTGCTCTATAAAAATACCACATGATCTACCCCCTCATGTGAACGCCGTAAAGAAAATGGAAACCCATTCATCTTGTCCCTAAAAAAGTGCAATATTCAACAATCAAAAAATCTTATGTACCCAAAAATGGTATCAATTAAAAAAAAAAACTCTTCCGGCAAAAAAAATGAACCCCTACACAAGACATTCACAACAGAAAAACAAACAAAATTTGGCTTTCAGAAAATGAAGACACAAAAACATGATTGTTTTTTCAAAAATGCTTTATTATGTAAATTGAAACAATAAATAAAAAGACATGTTTGGTATTGTTGCATCTGTAACAACCTGCTCTATAAAAATAACACATGATCAGGATAGATGCTGTAAAATGTCAGGTGAATGCTGTAAAAAACAAAAAAATAAAAATGATGCCATTTGATGCCACAATATTGAGCAATCAAAAATCATATGTACTCCAAAATAGCACCAATAAAACTTATCCCGTAGTTTCCAAAATGGGGTCACATTTTGGGAGTTCCTACTGTAGGGGTGAATCAGGGGGTTTTCAAATTCAACATGACAACTTAAATCCATATTTTGCTCCTTCCCTTCTGCGCTCTGACGAGTGCCCATTCAGCAGTTTATGACCACATATAAGGTGTTTCTGTAAACTGCAAATGAAACATCTGCAGAAATAAGTGAAATTTTGCAACTACTCCTCTACTTTCCTTTAACCCTTTAGGTGTTCCACAAGAATTAAAGTTTATAAAATTATATATGAATAACTTGAGGGGTGTAGTTTCTAAAATAATTTTTGGGTGGTTTCTACTATGTAAGCCCCACAAAGTGACTTCATAACTGAATTGGTCCTTTTAAATAGTCGGCTTAGGAATTTTTTTTCTCATCCATCTAACAACAAAAATTACATTTACAAAATGATGCTAACATGAAGTATACATATGGGACATATAAAGTCTTAAAAGCTGAAAATTAGAAATTTAGAAAATTGCGAATTCTTCCAAATTTACTGTCAATTGTGGATTTCTTTTATAAATAAAGGTGAAATATATTGACTCAAATTTACCTTTTGAATGTCACAAGAAAAAAATCTCAGAATGGCTTGGATAAGTAAAAAAGTGTTCCAAAGTTATTACCACATAAAGTGACACATTGTCTGATTTCCAAAAATTTGGCCTGGTCCATAAGGTGAAAAATGTCCTGGAAGGGTTAAATGATTACCTGTACTTTCTGTATAGGTTAATCCCTTCTGTATTCTGCTGAGACTCCAGATATTGCAAAATGCCACACTTAGAAAAATATAGCCGAAACAAAAATTCCTTTAAAATAAAATACAGAAAATCTCTGTTTTGCAACCTCTGACCATTTCCTTTTCTAATGTTTTCACAATGGAGAGTATCAAGACATTTTAGGACTTTCAGCCCGAGTTTTAAATAAGGAATGAATTGATTAAATATAATATCTTTTGAAGAGGACGGAGCTATTCCTGGATGGAAAATGAATAGGTGTAGTCCTGCCAGAATGGGGTGAGGTTGGGGTTTACAGTTTCAAATGTAAAGAACGTGATCCAAATATAACACTTTTCACCATTTGGGCAATAGGTCACTTTGTTCTTCTATTGCACAACAATCAAGTGTAATATAAGATCAACTGACTGATCAGCCTCCTGATGGCAGATCTGCCAAGTCAATATAAAAACCAGTGGGCACACTCAAATATGACCGGCCACTAGTGTATATAAACGATACTACATCAAAAAGACCAAGAAAGACCATAAAAAAAATATCTAAAAATATAGCAATCTTTATTAGACACCACACAGTTTAAAATACTGTATACAATAGAAAACTTATGAGGGACCAGTAAGCGTCCCTAGATAAAAGTGCGCATCCTGTCCTGAAATAAGGAAAACCATGCTCAGACACATGGCATCAAGGATATATTACAATAAAACGTTCAATATGGAGCATAAAAAAGCAATACCCATAGTATAGTAAGAGATGTCCAGGTCTAGAATGCACACATAGCCCAACCCCAAGCGTATCGCTGGTAATTCAGCTTCCTCAGGAGTCTTTATAGCCTTGATGCCATGTGGTTAAAGGGTTATTCCCATTGAAGACATTGATGGCATATTGCTAGAATATGCCAGCAATGTCAGATAGCTGCAGGTCCCAGAGGTGAGACCCGTATCTGTCTCCAAAAAGGGGCTCCCAAAGTGAAGGGAGAGCAACTCGCACATGTGCAGCTACTCTGTTGACCGCTGTGGGAGTTACGTAAATAGCCGAGGTCTGGCTTGGCCATTTCCGGTAATCCTATAGCAGTGAATGGAGAGGAGTTCCATTCACTGAAGTGGGACCAGCTCCTATGTGACATTACAGCATATCCTAGCGATAGACCATCAATATCCCAGATGGGAATACACCTTAAAAGGCTATGTACACCTTCGGGAGCAATTTTTTGATGATTGCATTTTTACTCATTTTGGGCTAAAAATTATTCAGCTGTTCTGTCACAAAGGGTTAAATGTTTGTCATTTCACTTTCACTTTGTGCCGGTCATCTAATAAACCTTACCTCTAAACTACTAAAAAGGTCATAGACATTTATTTAAGCAACATTCCTATCAGTAAGATAAAAATTGAGCTATAATGAGTTTTTAGAAGGTCAGAGATCAGAGATAAGGAACCATCAGCTGAGCTGCCTGGCAGGAAACAGTAAAGCATGCTGCTAGAGAATCTCAAGGCTGTACAGAGAAAGGGGCTCAAAATTCTTAATAAAGACCAATTGAAAAAATGATTTATAGCTCCAAATGAGGACAATGCAATAAAAAAAAAAACTGCCTCAAAGGTTTACATAGCCTTTAAGTTTCCAAAAAAAATGCATCTAAATTAATCTGAAAAAAAAAAACAAAAAACGGTGAATTGAAACAGGTAAAAGGATCTATTTCCAGCAGAGGAATAGCTATAGGAGGTGTAGAAATGGCAATCACGCCCTGGCCCTGGTGCCTGATGGATCAGTGGCCCTTCTGCATTGTAAAAAAAGACAATTTTTACAGATTAACATGAAGGAAGGCGATCTGTTACATATTTTGCTTTGGGCCACAGACTTTCAAGTTATACCTCTGTTCTCTGGGCTTATAGAGATTATGTCCCTATTTAAGTAGATGAACTTGACAACCACTCTGAATATATCACAAAATAGAACCCCAATCTATTGGCTCTAGCAAATCAACATCTGTCTGCCAACGGGCACCTCCACCACGACTTTATGTACTTCTAAAAGCTGCAGATGTTACAGCCATAATAGTAAAGGGCAGTTTGTGTAGTTTTCACAGCACTGAATTCTACCAATTCATGGAGGTAGAAGAAAAGGATGTAAATGAGCAAATGTCAATACCAGGAACTGCTTCCAAGTCCTCGGTGGAGAATTTCCCAGAAAGATTTCATTTAATGACAGTTTAGGAATTGTTTTTTTTCGCCATTGTTGGACTCGTACTATACTTTGTTACCGAAAACAAATAATTGAAATATTTTCTTTTTATTGAATCCATGCATACTTGGACTGAGCATGAAAGACTGACTTGCAGTAAAAAGAAAGGGAAATTAAAAAACGCTTGAAGTTGTTTGTGAGTGAAATACATGTTCACGCTGGAAGAGGAGCCTCAGGGTCAACAAACATCACCCTAGTGTCAAAATATTACATCTTAAGGTTACATTCACAGGACCATATCCATTTTACATTCTGCAAATCGCAACTGCACAAAATACATATGATGTCCACGTGGATCCCGCAGATTTTTCTGGTACAAATGCCTACTCTTGTCCGCAAAATGGACAAGAATAGGACATGTTCTATATTGTGCTGCACAGCCGCAGACACCACACGGGTGACATCAGTGTGCCATCTGCATTTACTGTTACCCCATAGAAATGAATGGGTCTGTGGTCCTGGACCGAAAATACAGTAGTGTGAATTTATATTAAGGGTGGTGTCACACACAGCTTTTGGTGTCAGTTTTTTATGTAGTTTTTTTAGCCAAAGCCAAACGTGTATCCAGTAGGAAGAAGTAATATAAGTCCTTTCTCTATATTTTTCATTCCTGGCTTTGACACGAAAATTACATAAAGAATTGCAAAAACAATTGCAGCAAAAATTGCATGTGTGATTCCAACTGATAGGAGATTCCTGTGAAGCTCCATTGTTGGCTGTACTCTGTGTAAAATGTAATATGTTATCTTCATAGTTTTTTATGCAGTTTTCTCTCTATTTACTTTTCACATTGCGAAACACAAAAAATATTGATACATGGGAACTGTCAACAATCGGGTCTTCTTTTGGCTTTTCTGAATTTCTGTGGCTACTTGACTCAGCACATGAATACCTCATTCTCATTAAAATGTGGGTTTGTTCCCATGATTCTAATGTTAGAATTTCATGGCAAAAATCTGAGGTTGACCCTCCGATTTCTGCTGTGAATTTGTAGGGCTGGTCCTCCGATTTCTGCTGTGAATTTGTAGGGCTGGTCCTCCGATTTCTGCTGTGAATTTGTAGGGCTGGTCCTCAGATTTCTGCTGTGAATTTGTAGGGCTGGTCCTCAGATTACTGCTATGATTTTGCAGGGCTGGCCCTCAGATTTCTGCCATGAATTTGCAGGGCTGGCCCTCACATTTCTGCCATGGATTTGCATGGCTGGCCCTCACATTTCTGCCATGGATTTGCATAGCTGGCCCTCACATTTCTGCCATGGATTTGCATGGCTGACCCTCACATTTCTGCCATGGATTTGCATAGCTGGCACTCACATTTCTGCCATGGATTTGCAGTTGGCACTGAGGTGGGTTTGTGGATCAGTCCAATTCAATGCCCCATTCCTCTCAGAATTCACATGGCACAATATGAGTGTACTGAAAAAAATACAAAAAACTGCAGAATCGAAAGCCAATGTTCCCTTAAAATAGAATAAGTATGGATCTGATAAATATCAATGTATTGTATTTTATCCCATTACAACTGACCGGCTGTTTGGTAGCGTTTTTAATGCATAATAGGCCCGATTTACTAGCAGAATATGCAGCTTTTTTTGCCCATGTGAACAGAGCCTCACAAATAATTGTTCTCTAGTAGTCGCAATGTGTGGACAGATTGACAGGAAGTGGGGCTGGTCTCTTCCTGCATAAGCGGGGTGCCCTTTTTCTCCTCTCTGCCTACAGACAGATCAAATGTTCGCGAACTGCAAGTTCACGGCAGGTCCCTTTCATTTTAATGCCAGGCGAACCTGAAAAACCTTCAGCTGATATTTGCAGTCAAGAAATAATTACTAGAAGTACACAAATAGTCCCACAACATGGACAGTGACATACCAGATGTATTATTAGAATTTGCAATCTCCATTTATAATTTTTTTTAATGCAAAATATCGGCAATATAATTTTCAGGTACGCGCATGCGCAAATGCACTATACAGTACCCAAATGCACTATAAAGAAAGTATATTGGTATATAACACCTCGCTTCAATCAGTTCTTTTGGGGGGCAACTGGTATATCACACCAGTAGAAATTATTTGTTCTAATAACGCTTGTCCCTCTATATACCTGCAGTATCGCAGCAGAACCGCACACAACTGCCGCACAATGCAAATGCACTATAATATACTTTCTAACATAGAAAGTATATTATAACATTGTACACGGAAGGCAATCCATTAGAATATACATAACGATAAAACGTAACCTTTAATAATTTTACTATGAGGGTCCATTCACACGTCCGTAAGTGTTTTGCGGATCCACAAAATACGGACACCGGCAATGTGCCTTCCGCAATTTGTGGACCGCACATCGCCAGCACTATAATAGAAAATGCCTAATCTTGTCTGCAGTTGCGGACAAGAACAGGACATGTTCTATTTTTTTGCGGAAACGGAAGCACAGATGCGGAAGTGCGGATCCGCAAATGTGGATATGGATCCGCAAATGCGGATGCTGACCCATTTTGTGGACCTGTGAATGGAAATTATATCCATCAAAATGAAAATAAATTATTAAAGTTAAGCAAAAAGCATAGCTGTGGTAGGCAATAACAAGTGTTCGGCGGCACTAAATCAGAAACCATATGTCACTAAATCAGAAACCACAATCCGGGGGGTTCCAGTGCACATCCATGAATCCCGGAGGGAAAGCAAAAAAACATCCATCCCTGGGCTAGATGATGATGTGGTATTGAAGGACTGGGTGGGCAAAGAACTGTCCCTGATATTGCCCTACAAGGGGGTGCTAGTCTGGCCCTGATAGCCTAACCACAGACCACCCGCCCTGATAAGAGCGACCCAGTCCTGAACCTTACCCTATATAAAAATGGCCCTAGCAAGCCCCTAGGCCCCTGACTTCCAGGTGATCACTATATAGATCTATGTGTTTTTGACTCATCATAAAAGTATAGTATAAGTATATCGCACCCCTCTGTGTATCACACATATAGATAGCACACCTATACCAGTCCTTAAAAGGACTTTTGTGGCCCTATTAGCTAGCGTTTGGTGTCCCTAACAGCCTGTCCCTGCTCCACACAGCAACCTCTCCCTACACTGGCAAAAACCTGAACGTAAAATGGCGGCCAGATCAGGTTTATTTATAAGGTAGGGGGTATGTCCATGTGCTGAAATGTCTCAATTGGCTGTCCTGTACCACCTGATGGATGTGTCATGGGTCAAAGTTCTTCACAATATAAAAGAATATGGCGGGCGCGAATTTCTCCATATGTTTGCATGTTTGGCAAATCGCGAACGTGCAAAGTTTGCCGCGAAGCGACCGCCGGGCGAACCGCAAGGCCATCTCTATTGGCAGATTTTGCAGGCTGTGTCCATACTGTTTGTCTCCCAATAAATTTTACCTCCTGTAAAAGTCCTTTAAGAAATGTGCCTCTCCCTTCTTGCGGGGGCATCACAACCACGGACCAGATCTCAATCACAGCAGCTCAGGGGGCGTGTCCATGCTCTGTCCCTATCACAGCTAAGGAGGCAGTTGAAGGATGAAACTGAGCATGTGCAGCCATCTCAGTGAGCAGGACAAAGAAATAAGAAAAAGAGCAAACAGTAGGTGGCGCTATACAGATAGATTTTTATAGAATAAGGCCTCATGCACACGAACGTATGTATTTTGCGGTCTGCAAAAATATGGATGACGTCTGTGTGCAGTTCGTATTTTGCGGAACAGAGCAGCTGGCCCCCTGATAGAACAATACTATCCTTGTCCGTAATGCGGACAATAATAGGACATGTTCTATTTTTTTTGCGGGAACGGAAATACGGACATACGGAAACAGAATGCACACAGAGTAACTTCTGTTTTTTTTTTTTGCGGACCCATTAAAATGAAGGACACAGAAAGAATATATGTTCGTGTGCATGAGCCCTCACTTAGTGGCTATGCTACATTTTTAGACATGCAATTACAAAAATATTCAGATCCAGGTGCTGGTTTGAAAAATGTTGAATATTTTTTGTGGGACATCCCCTTTAACCTCCTGCCATCACACTAACGCCAAAAGGCGTCAGTGCGGCGGCACTCTCAGGTCTCAGCAACGCCTATTGGTGTCATCTCGTGAGACCCGAGATTTCGCGTGAAGTAGGGCAATGTGTTTTGGGGTGTATTTTTACATATACCCATGCTGGGTGAGAGAAATATCTCTGTAAATTGACAACTTTGTATAAAAAAAATGGAAAAAGTTGTCATTTACAGAGATATTTCTCTCACCCAGCATGGGTATATGTAAAAATACACCCCAAAAAACATTGCGCTACTTCTCCTGAGTACGACGATACCACATGTGTGACACTTTTTTGCAGCCTAGGTGCGCAAAGGGGCTCAAATTCCAATGAGTACCTTTTAGGAGGGCATTTTTAGACATTTGGATTCCAGACTTCTTCTCACGCTTTAGGGCCCCTAAAATGCCAGGGCAGTATAAATACCCCACAAGTGACCCCATTTTGGAAAGAAGACACCCCAAGGTATTCCGTGAGGGGCATGGCGAGTTCATGTAAAATGTTATTTTTTGTCACAAATTAGTATAATATGAGACTTTGTAAGAAAAGAAAATATATAAATTTCCGCTAACTTGTGCAAAAAACGAAAACTTCTATGAACTCGCCATGCCCCTCACGGAATACCTTTGGGTGTCTTCTTTCCAAAATGGGGTCACTTATTGGGGATTTATACTGCCCTGGCATTTTAGGGGCCCTAAAGCGTGAGAAGAAGTCTGGAATCCAAATGTCAAAAAATGCCCTCCTAAAAGGTACTCATTGGAATTTGAGCCCCTTAGCGCACCTAGGCTGCAAAAAAGTGTCACACATGTGGTATCGTCGTACTCAGGAGAAGTAGCGCAATGTGTTTTGGGGTGTATTTTTACATATACCCATGCTGGGTGAGAGAAATATCTCTGTAAATGACAACTTTTTCCATTTTTTTTATACAAAGTTGTCAATTTACAGAGATATGTCTCTCACCCAGCATGGGTATATGTAAAAATACACCCCAAAACACATTGCCCTACTTCTCCTGAGTACGGCGATACCACATGTGTGACACTTTTTTTCAGCCAAGATGCGCAAAGGGGCCCAAATTCCAATGAGTACCTTTAGGATTTCACAGGGCATTTTTACGCATTTGGATTCCATGAGGGGTATGGTGAGTTCATGTAAGATTTTATTTTTTGGCACAAGTTAGTGGAATATGAGACTTTGTAAGAAAAAACAACCCAAAAAACAAATAAAAAATTTCCGCTAACTTGTGGCAAAAAGTAGCTAACTAACTAGCGGTGATAAGGGACCCTTAGGCCCCATTCACACGTCCGCAATTCTGTTCCGCATTTTGGAATCCAAATGCGTAAAAATGCCCTGTGAAATCCTAAAGGTTCTCATTGGAATTTGAGCCCCTTTGCGCACCTAGGCTGCAAAAAGGTGTCACACATGTGGTATCGCCGTAATCAGAAGAAGTAGGGCAATGTGTTTTGGGGTGTATTTTTACATATACCCATGCTAGGTGAGAGAAATATCTCTGTAAATGACAACTTTTTTTTTTTTTTTATACAAAGTTGTCAATTTACAGAGACATTTCTCTCACCCAGCATGGGTTTATGTAAAATGACACCCCAAAACACATTTACCTACTTCTTCTGAGTACGGCAATACCACATGTAAATCTTCTCTTTATGGTAGATTTTGATATTAATACGCCTATATCCTGGGGAGTGTTGTTCACTTGGTTGGCTGTTGTGAAGGGGTTTCTCTTCACCATGGTAATTATTATGCAATCAACCACCACTGTGGTCTTCTGTGGGCGTCCAGGTCTTTTTGCATTGTTGAGGTCACCAGCACTTTATTTCTTTCTCAGGATGTACCAAACTGTAGATTTTGCAACTCCTAATAGTGTAGCAATTTCTCGTATGTGTTTTTTTTTTTTTTTTTTTCACAGATGAAGGATGGCTGGTTTCACCTGCATGGAGAGCTCCTTTGCTTCTCAGCAAAATCTTCAAAATGCAAGCACTAGACCTCAAATCAACTCCAGGCCTTTTATGTGCTTAATTGAAAATGAAATATTGAAGGAATTGCCCACACCTGCCCATGAAACAGCCTTTGAGCCAATTGTCCAATTACTTTTGTTCCCTTGAAAAAAAAGGGTGCCACATGTAAAAGAGCTGAAACTCCTAAACCCTTCATCCAATTTTAATGTTGATATCCTCAAATGAAAGCTTAAAGTCTGGACTTTATGTCCATTATATAACTATAAGTGTTCATGCACACGACCGTATGTATTTTGCGGTCTGCAAAAAACGGATCTGCAAAAAATACGGATGACATCCGTGTGCATTCCGTATTTTGCGGAATGGAACAGCTGGCCCTTCATAGAACAGTACTATCCTTGTCCGTAATGCGGACAATAATAGGACATGTTCTATTTTTTTGCAAAACAGAAATATGGACATACGGAAGCGGAATGCATGCGCAGTAACTTCTGTTTTTTGCGGACCCATTGAAGTGAATGGTTCCATATACGGTCCGCAAAAAAAACGGAACGGACATGGGAAAATAAAAAACATTTGTGTCAGCGTCCAAATATATATGGACCTAACTGTAGATGGCCATGAACTTTAAATAGCTCTCCACAGAAAGCTCATTTAACCGACAGCTATTCCTCCCAACTCCTCCATGTACATGCATACCTGACTTGGTAGAGTGTGCATGTTTGTTCTGTGAGGAGGGGGGTTTATCAGTCACTTATATCCCCTAGCAAGAAAAGATTAGGCATTTTGGAAACCAACAAGTCCAATCCTTCATTAGTCCAATATTTACCATCAGGCAAGCCAGGACACCCCACCTATACATAATAGATAGTCAGATGCTCCCAGTGTTTGAGCACCACATGAGTTAGTTTAAAAGACCCCCCCCCCCCCCCCCCCCACTGAGAGCCGATTTTGTGCTGGAAACCGTGCTAACCGCCTCTCATTGTTTTCAATAGGAGCCTAAACTTCATACAGCTGAGTATTTTTTACGTGCGGTTTTCCAAATTGCCCGGACTCCTGTTCGCAGTTTAACTTAATTCAAACTTCATTTAAAATGAAAAACCACGGCAGAAACTACAGAGGATTCTGCCGTGGGATAAGTGTCAGATTTTGACACCGATATAAACTGTACCTCTAAGCAAACCATAAATATTTATTGATATGGTTCATTGCACGTACATTTCTTCACACGTTGATTTTCCTAGTATGTATGATAGCAGACATTCTTGCCCCACTGATGATCACAAGACCATATTGCATTCAGGTAGACAAGAATACCTGCGTAGATAATCGTTTGCTGTACTCACGTGCCATGGGCTTGCATCAAGGAAAAAGAAGAAAGTCAGTGAGGCTCTTGCTCCTAAAGTCATTCTTCAGATACCAATGTCGTAACTGTCCTTTCATATAACCCTTGTTTGATCTACATGGTCACTGTTTGTAACAGCCAGAAGTGGAATCTACAGTATGTCATCTAAACCACTGGCACCACCTTCAAGCCCGACTTTTGGATTGAATTAAGTCAAGCCCTTGATGTTCAAGGGTCCTGCAAAGTGCAGTAGCTATTTCCAACCACTCTATCTCTTGTTTGTGCTGTTCTAGCTTCAAACCACTAGAGAGTTGGCCACCACTAGATTACGATGTATATTCCCTTTTGAACGGTGGTTTGATGACTGAAGCCACTTACATTTCAAAGTTATGGCACTTGTCCTGAAGAGTCCTGATCTAATCCTGGAGACAGCTGCTCTCTGACCTTGGATGAGTCCTTTCATGACTCTGGACATTGAGACACAAATTATTGGCTTGGTACCACATTGCAGCCCTACAGTGTCAATTACTTCATAGTGTAATCTTGCTCCTTACTGGGGGGCGTAGGACAGCATTCTGTGTGCTATAGATTGAGATGATCCCAAAATTCTTTACTAGCGATTTAGAGGATTTTCTCGGACATGTGGTTCAAATAAACTGGAAGGATCCAGCGTCAACTTCCAATCTGATATGAATGTAATGTAGTGCTTTTGGTTTACTGTACTTTATTATTGTAGTGGGTGCTTGTTCTTATAGGTTACTTGTCTTTTAGCTTTTAAAAGGAATGTCAACGCAACGAAGGAAAAAGATGGGAAAAATTGCAGGGGAAGAAGATTCACAAAGCGGTGACTGTGATGATGAAGATGAGTGTGAGGACGGATCAGGAAAAAGTGGATTAAGAATAAGGAATCGGCTTCGTTTTATACCAGGTAAGGAGCTTCTGTGGTCATTTACTAGACAAAGTATCGGTTCCCTTATTCACCGTTTCCTGCATATAAACTATATAAAATGTCTACTATAAAATTGATACTTTTTGTCTTAGTTTAAATTTAGTGTATGTGCCGCATTAAATCACTGAGGTCTTTTTTTCCAGTTAGGCTTTTATGTGTATGTGTTACATAGAACCTCTCAGGGTAATGTACCAAGTGCTCTGTGCCAGAGAAGTGGATTGATTTTTGCCTGTTTTGGCAGCGGCATAGGCCTTTGTGCCAAATTTATGACTAGGGATAAGCAAACCTGAACTTTACAGGTTCGGCGTTTGGGTAGTAGAGGAATACCGTTATGGATTCTGTTAAAACCAGACGGATCCGTTATGCTTGGCCATAGACTTGTATTACGACGGATCAAAACGGAATGCCTCTTAAAGGCTTCTGTTTTACATTCCATTATAAAATTCCGTTATATTCCTGTCGCGTTCGGGTGTGGGAGGGAAACACCATACCGAACATAGGTGGGAAAGGGGTGAGGGAATAAGGCCTGGAAACTAGGGAAATGAGATGGACACCTCCTAGTAAAACCCTAATTAAAGTCCTGACTAAATACCAGTATGAACAGACCCTGGAGGTAGGTGAGTTCATGCACAGGAATACCTAGTGTCCTAACTCACCATATAGGACCCTGGTACTAATGTCAGGACTGAAACAACCTGTTCCTCCAAAAGGAAGGACGACCAGGAGTCTCCCTCAGGCCTTAATACAAATGACAGGGAAATGCAACACATAAAATAACCCAAACAAAATACAAAAGGGAAAGAAAACACTTAACTTCAAGTGGCTATGGCAGCACCAGGAACTCAGCCAAGAGCCACACACCAGCTATCCACAACTCAAACTAAAGATATAAACCACATAGCATAGTGGGAGAAACAGCAGAAAATAGAGAAGGTTAAATGACCCCAATAGCCACACCTGGGGAAAGAAGGTGTGGTAAGCACCAGAAACAGCACAGACGTCATTTGATCCAAACGCAAAAAAAACATGTCAGATCAAACCATGTGTTGCCAGTCTCACTGATCTCGTGCCACCTGTCGCAGGAACGTCCGTGACAATTCCGTTATAGCGGAATCTATAACGGGATTCCTCTACTGCCCGAACGCCGAACCTATAAAGTTCGGGTTCGCTCATCCCTATTTATGACCTATTTACTCCAGTTTTTAGCTGGTTTGCGTCGTACATGGCAGTTTGCATTTACTAAGGGGCAACCAGATGTTTTCTGGGCAGTTACATATTTAGCTAGATTAGAATTTTACAACTTCTCAAAGTCTCAAAAAGAAAATCGCGTGCCCTCCGGTCCCCCTGGTGGCATACAAACAGATGGACCCATTGTAATAAATATGGTTGTACTTTAGAATGAAAAAGCCATAGGTATTTTGTGCAAAAAATATAACTTATTTGCAGCATTGTGTAAATTTGTCACGAAAAATGGCTTCAAACCAAACAGACACTCCCAAATAAAAGCCAAAAAGTTGTCTATTGTTACATGACCCCCACTCTATAGAGTGCTGTACCAGCTTTCCAGTAAGGAGGCTTTCACACTTGATAAATTTTGTTGGAGAAATTTCTGCAACTGATAATCGGTTCCATTCATTTGAATGTGGTTGTTTTGGCGGCAAGCGCATGGATTTCTGCAAGCCCCATTCGGGTGTATGGAATTGATTTTCAGTCTCAGGAAATTTCATCAACAAAATCTACCGCGTGTGAAATCACCCTAAAAAGTCATTAGTCAGTGGATGCAGAAAGCTTGGAAAACTACCAGTGTAATCCTTTAGCATATAACCGACCATTCTGTAGTTAGGGTACTTTCACACTAGCGTTTTTGTTTTACGGTATTGAGTTCCGTCACAGGGGCTCAATACCGGAAAAAAAACTGATCAGTTTTATCCTAATGCATTCTGAATGGAGAAAATTCAGTTCAGGATGCATCAGTTCAGTCCCTCTTACGTTTTTTCACTCATCTCAGGTTAATTTGCATATGTATCAAATCAGGGTTTTTTTACACAATAAAAGCACACAGAGCTATGGGGACTGGGTATTGCGGATGTGCTAGTGGCCATCTAGCAACCCATGTCCTCAACTCTCTACCCAAAATCCCAGTGACAGGCTCCCTTTAAACAATAGGTCATTTTCTGATGACGCATTCCCTTAAAGTGTTCCCTTCCTTTCAGTACCTAAAAGACAGTAAATGGCACTGAAGTCTTGAGGAAGAAAATATGTACTGTATGGGGAGATTTTATAAAAACTGGTGCAAAGGAAAACTGACCGAATTGCTCATAGCAACCAATTAGATTTTATTTTTCGGAGCTCCTTTGGAAAATATAAGGCTGAATCCGATTGTTTGCTATGGCTAACTAAACCAGTTTTGGTAAATCTCCCACATTATGTCAAATGATTTGTATGTTGAGTGACTGCGGCTGTTGTTGCTTATATGCCTCAAATGCTGTATGTCGCCAATAGCATAATTGCTACATGAACACTAATGAGTTTAGAAATTCATAAAGTTTTCTTGCTTATGATAAAAGCAACTTTGAATGTGGTGATCTTAGGTTTGGCGCTCGGCCCTGGATCTCATGAGAATTGGTCACCACCCTATGGAGTCCAGCTGTTGAAATAAAGACTTACATTACCATGTAAAACTGTTACAAACACATTTTTTTCTTTTTGACCCCATAACCTTGTTCTTGTTCCTTTCTTAAACACCAGGCTTTACCATATGCGTCTGTCTTTTTAACTTGGGAGCCATAGTCATTTTCTTAAAAACTCAGATTTATCTTCCAGTGTTTTTGAGAGTAACCTTTGTGTCCCTCTCCTAATGACATGGGACCACTTAAAGTTGTGATTTAAGCAAACTTGTAAAGTTAAAACCTAAAAGTTTGTAAACGACTATAAACATATGCTACTAAGCAATCGATGCGAAGAAATTCATTATTATGTTACCCTAGTGACATAAAGCATCCCGGGAAATTTTTATGATGAAGTTTTTATTATTTTCAACATCTGTAATGCGTGATTGTGTATTCAAGACAGCTAATCTGATATAAGGAAATCGTGAATGTTACTAAATAAGTAATGTGTTTGTCATTGAATATATAAAAATATTTATTCTAAGTTGACTTTTAAGGTTTACCATAACTTTTTTTTGCTGGTTGTAAATTTTTGCATGTTATTTAAAGGGGTTGTCTGAAATTTTGATATGGATGACCCATCCTCAGGATAGGTTATCAATATCTGCTCGGTGGGGATCTGACTCCTACTGATCAGCTGTTTGAAGAGGCCATGGCGCTCTGGTGGTGATCACCTCAGCCTTTTTCTAGGCCAATGATGTCATATTTATCAGTCAGATGGCCTAAGGGCAGCTAAATGCCATTCAAGTGAATCGGGCTGAGCTGCAATACCAAGCAAAGCTGCTATCCAATGGCCACAACTACCTCAAACAGCTGAATGGTGGGGTGCCGGGAGTGAGACCCCCCACCAATGAGATACTGATATCCTATCTTGAGTATGGGTCATCAGTATCAAACACTTGGACAATCCCTTTAATGACAACTTTTGAAAACCTTTTGGCAAACCAATACAGTACGTGATGCATAATGATGTTCATCTGACTGTGGTTTCCCCCAAAAGTCAGCTGTTACTAGGGGTGCAAGGAGTAGGACATAGTGTCTCCATTTTGATGAGACAACCCCTTTACAGTAACCTCAGAGTTGTGTGATACAATCTTACTATTGGGGTTGGGGGGAATCAGAGGAAGTAGTGGAAAATAGACTGTTCCAAAACAATAGGTATCTGCTCACTTGCTGCTGCTGCTGCTGGTGGTAATCATGACAGGTTAAGGTTCCAGGCTATGGCATCATGTAGTTCATTCTTGTACTCTTGAGGTTGAAGATTCAGAGCAGTGTACTCCAAGACATTTTGTTGCAGATTTTGCATGAATTCTCTTAGCTAAACCTAAGAATGTATCCAAGAAACAGTTATAAATTTGTCCTAATGACTTGGGCTCCATAGCATTGCTAAGGGTCTGGTCAAACCCACAGAATGAATGTGACTTGCACAGTGATTTTCATATTGAAAAAAAATCCCAAGCAACTTTGAAACCTTTTGCAAGCTTTCAGCCAAACAATCACTTTCGTCTGTTTGCTTCCAGGCCAAAAGATCTTAGTCTTTCTAAGGATGGTTCCTCAGCTGTCCTCATGGCGCAGTATGTGATGCTTGGCAATTTCTGTCTTCTTATAGATCTGAAACCTTTTCAATAGCAGTGAGGAATTCCCATTACACATAGCTGGAGAGCCAACAGTAGATATTTTATTATGAATATATAAAGAGTGGAACAAGCTTTTTGGCGTGAACCCGATAGAGTATTGCTTACACATTCTAAGCGCTGCTGTGCTAAGTCAGATAGAAAAGTACATAAAACATTTACATCAGGCGTAGCTGTACCCTAATGTAATAGGTGTGTCTCTAAAATCTGTTACCCACCCAACAGAGAGGTTTAGGATTGTGCTGACTTCAGAGAATTTTTCCTTTCTTGAATTTTCTTTGCTTAGTAACTACTGAACTACAGCCTCTAATAACAGAGAAAGCTGTGCACTTTCTGGAATCACTTCTATTCTACAGATGGGCTGGGTGTTACATTATTTATTATCCTACCCCTTTGCTCCTTGAAGGGCTTTGATGATCTTCTACACCAAGGGCTATGGAATGAAATTCTGCACCATATTAGGGGACAGTGAACAATTGTTGGAATAATAATTTTTTTTATCAGGTCGCTCATAGCTCGTCTCTTCCGCCTTCTCAAATAATGTAGACCTTGAAGGGTTTAAGATTGTGTTCTTCCTGACTGCACCTCCGCCTAAGATTTGTGCCAAAGATGAATATTAACCATGTAAAAATAAAAATAAAATCTATTTCTGGCAGAGAGATATATGTATATATATATATATATATATATATATATATACACACACACACACATACACACACACATCTATATAGATAATCTTCTAATGTTCTCTCTAGAATAGGGATGCTCAACCTGTGGCCCTCCCGCTGTTGCAAAACTACAACTCCAAGCATGCCCGGACAGCTATCATCCTGCAGCAGGGCATGGTGGAAGTTGTAGTTTCACAACAGCTGAAGGGCCGTAGGTTGAGCATCCCTGCTCTAGAACATACATTCTCAACCCATGGTACATCTAATCCATGAGGCACACACCATGTCTCTCAGATGTATTCACATTGTCTTTATGCTGTGCATTTCATAGGTACTACATGCTGTATAGTCATCATCATATGATACTTTAATATAATTTCTTTGACTAGCGTGTACTTTGCATAGAAACAATGAGAAAAAATGCTCCAGATAATTTCAACTACTAATAAAGTATACCCCAAAAATGACTGTTACAAATACAGTGAATTTGACGGCTTCACTTTAAGAACCATTTTCTCTACTTGAGTTCTAGTGTATGTATACTTAATACTTCATCTACAAGAGAGACAAATAAAGGCACACCAGAGGATAAGTACATTAAGGTACTCAGTTGTGCAATAGACAGCCAAATGGAGGCTCAATGGTTGGGCCAGCCTAGGCACACCACTAGTGAGAGCATATCAATATGTAGTCTCACGGGTTCATCTGCAGCCGCTGTAGAGAACTTCCAAAAAGATAATGTCTACTTCCCTGGATAGGAGAAAAATCACATCCACGGTTGGTCCACATTTTTTGGCGCAAAGACAACCACTTGACATCCAAAAGAGTGTGTAAAGATACTTCTTCTTAGCAGTGAATAGCAGATAAAATCCAAGTACAGACATGTTTTAGGGACTTTAGGTCAAACCGTTCATACAGTGCAGTATGGACTGTTTGACCTGAAGACGAGAAAGTTACAGTCCCCGAAAGGATCGTTTTCTGCCATTCAGTACAATTTAAATTGTTTACAGTCTTTTGGATGCCAGTTGGCCTTCTTTGCACTAAGAAGCTGTGGACCATCTGTGTATATGATAATACTTGCTCTTCCACTTTTATTAGCTGAAGCTGTAAGCTACATTCCAGTGTTAGGATTATTGTTCTCACCGCCATTAGGCCAGGATTCTAAACAAATAGACATTTTATATTTGGGAATTAATGAAGGAAACCATCCCACAATTTAACCTCCTGATGGTGTCAACTGATTTCCTTTTTTATAAAATAAAAAATGTTCTCTTGCTACTAGCATCATGCACAGAATATGTGTTTCTTCTTAGTGAAGCTCCACTTAAAACCAATATACAAATTACTGTGGATTAGACAACTCAGAATATGGATAACTAACAACTGCTCCCTGACAGCAGACAAGTTGCATTCCTCCATTTGTTCTGCCTGGAGATAAGAGGCTTGGACACTAGCTTTCTTTTGTGTATGATGACCTTGAGAAAGCATGAGGATAGTGTACACAGGATGTGTTATAAATGTCTGATAGGTGGGGGTCCCAGAGATGTCTGCCTCTCCCTATCAAATAAACATGCAGGAGGGAGAGAGAGGGAGGAGAAAAAAAACCCTGTCTCATACCAGGCATCCTGCTCTCTGCATAACTACCCTTTAACAGAACTAAGAAAAGAAACTTTGCTTGGTGGGTACTATTCCTTCTTATGGAGGGCACCAAATATGCACGAGAAGTATCAAATGCCAGTCAACATTCTAGGTTTCTTGGAAAAATGTATAGAAAATAGCACATCTTACATCTGCTGGCATCAGATAGACTTAGAAAAGCTAATTTAAATATCTTTGCCAGAAACCCAGAGGGGGAATTGCCTGACCTGCAATACTCCGCACTCGTACTACACATACTAGGTGCTCTCTGTAATAAGAGAGAGTACCCCACCCAGACAACACGTATATATTGCTGTAGCATACAACATACTATGTTACAGTAGCATACTAGTCGCTCTCTCTCTCTTAGTAGTTACCGAGAAAGAGCTGAATTCCTGCCATGAGACAGTTTCTCTCAAAATAGAAGACCAGATACTGTTATCTACCAATTTTCAGGACCATTAAAGTAACTTTGGTTCAGGTAGAATCAATTTGGAACCAAACTTTTAGAAAAATTAGCTGAACCTGAAATGAATCAAATTTCTAAATGTTTGCCCATCTCTAATTAGTAGTATTCTCAATTTTAGGTAGAGAAAAATGTATGTACACCCAAAATTACTGGTGGTATATACACAAATAAGAAATGCAGAAATATCATGTTAAAAATTTCTTCCTGGCAGCCCTTCCAGAACCCCCCCCCCCCCCCAGTCTTTTAGGATCTCACGCTTGTCAGCACGTTACTTTTCCTATTTGTACAATGAAAGTGAATATTTTGCTTCCACAACTTTCTTTTTGGGAGGTAAAGTCTGAAAAAGGGACATTTTTTTTCTTGAACAATATACGGACATTTTGAACCAAGTCAGACCAGGTGGCATGTGCTAATGGATTGACAAGATAAGCGACTGCAGTAACCTAGTCGCATTGTATTATAGCAAAAAGGCTCACAAAGACCAGGTTTGTGTACAAGGGAGATAACAATGTGGTCGCTGAGTGATCTGGTATACACATACCTGGGCCTCCCTTTTCAAAGATGAAGAATCTTTTACTAATACTGAGAAACTGGCTGGCTGAATGTTAGCAGTCCAGCAAAGAATGCAGTAATTGCTGCGAGGAATACCTAGAAACATTTCTTGAGCTTCACCTCATTCTACTTTCATCTTTAAATAATATTTCTGGGCATTAAAGCAGATGCTGCTATGACTGGAGAGGAAGACCTACATAAAGAGACTACAATGTCTGGTGAAACAATTGCTCCAGTATTTTTCCATATGTGTTTACAGTGTTTACATGTACACTATTCACAAAAAGTTAGGGGTATTTAGCTTGTGGGTGAAATTGCAGGAGGAACCTAAAATGCACTCTAACCTTTACAGGTGAACTTAATGTGACCTTTTCTAAACTTATTAATACACATGTCCAACTGTTCAGTGTTTCAGTACTTTTTGCACAACTTGCTGTTCTCTAACAAGGAGTTTAATGGTAAAATTCACCACAGGTGTTTGCTGTATTTTTCGCCCCATAAAAAGCATTCCCCCGCCCCCAAGGGGGAAATGCCCCTGCGTCTTTTGGGGCGAATACTAATGAAGCGCTTCCATTATGGAAGCACTTCATTAGTACCAGAGAACCAGGAAGTGGTGAAGGCTCTGTACTCACCACTTCCTGGTCCTCGGCTGTCGGCTGTGCAGGGTTGTGCACAGCGTGAGTCGCTCTGTGACATCACGCTATGCGTGCCTGTTCACATAGCACAGCCAACAGCCGGATGAAGATGATCGCAGGCGGTGAGGAGCGGCAGCGTCCAGGAGCAGGTGAGGTAAGTGTTTTTTTATTTGAGAAAACATGAGGCTGCTGGAGGCATAATAGGGGCATAAAAGCTGATAATGGGGGCAGATAATGGGGGCATAAAAGCTGATAATAGGAAGGCATAATGGGGGCTTAAAAGCTGATAATGGGGGCTGTTAATGGGGGCATAAAAGCTGATAATGGGAGCTAATGGGGGCTGATAACGGGGAGGCATAATGGGGGATTAAAAGCTGATAATGGGGGCTAAAGGGGGCTGATAATGGGGAGGCATAATGGGGGATTAAAAGATGATAATGGGGCTAATGGGACTGATAATGGGGGCATAAAAGCTAATAATGGGGCTAATTTGGGCTGAGAGGCATAATAGCTGATAATGGGGGCAGAGGCATAATGGGGGCTCAGAGGCATAAGGGCTGATATGGGGGCTGATATAGGGGTTGATGAGAGGCATGTGGCTCTTATCTGAGGTCTGATTGGGGGTCATTTACATTGGGGTCTGAGCTGAGGTCTGATTGGGGGTTTGATTTAAGGTCTTATTGGGTTCTTATTAACATTGGGGGTCTGATTGGGGTTGTCAGCTGAGGTCTGATTAACATTGGGGGTTTAATTGGAGGTCTGACTTGAGGTGTAATGAAAAATATTTTTTTATTATTGTCCCCCTCTAAAACGTAGGTGCGTCTTATAGGGGAAAAAAATACGGTAATCCATGAATCGCCCAATAAATTGGTATTTAACCTCTTAACGACCAGCGCCGTACATGTATGGCGCTGGCCCGGTCTTTAAAGATGGCGTACACTCCTGAGCGCTGCATGTGCCATAGCCGCAGGTGGATGCCTGCTTCTTATAGCAGACACCTGTGGCTCATGTCCGCAACCGGCAGTAATGCTGACCACAGCATCTGAGCGCGCTGAAAACCGAAAACGCTCGCTTTCGGTGGTGCTCCGGAGCCGGAGCGTGTGTGCAGCAGCCCCTGTCTTTGTGAATGACAGGAGGCTGCTGCATAGTATTTGCTATGGAGCCCTTGCCTGTAATAGTGCTCTATAGGAAAGTAGTAAAATTATCAAGCGCATTGGAGTCTATGATAATAGCAATCTAATGATTGCATGTTATAGTTCTCTATGGGAACTATAAAAAAGTGTAAAAAAAAAAACCATAAAAATTCTAATCACTCCCCTGTTCCCATAATAAAAATAAAAGAACTAAAAAATTTAAAAAAATACACATCATGGGTGTTGCGATGTACAAAAGAATGTGATAAAAAGTGATCAAAAAATCATACACACCCCAGAATGGTATCAATGAAAATTTCAGATCCCCTGCAAAAAATAAGCCCCCATACAGCTCCGTACACATAATTACAAAAAAAGTTATAGGTGTCAAAATATGGCGACAAAAAACTAAAACAGATTTTTTTCCACTTTGAGATTTTTTTATCACAAAAAAAAAGCAAGAAAAACTATACATATATGTTATCGTCGGATTCATACTGACCGGTAGAATAAAAGTAACCGGTCAGTTTTATCGTACATCGAACTTCGTAAATAAAAAAACCCATAAAACTGTGGTAGAATTGCTTTTTTTTTGCAATTTCACCCCATTTACAATTTTTTTCCTTCTTCCCACTACATCATATGGAATATTAAATGGTGGCGTTGGAAAGTACAACTTGTCCCACAGAAATCAAGCCCTCATATGGCTATGTAAACAGACAAATAAAAAAGTTATGGCTCTGGGAAGGCAGGGAGCGCAAAACTAAAACGCAAAAAAAAAAATCAGGGGCTGAAAGGGTTAAACAGTCCTCCTCAACATGCTGTAAACATTTTGACATCATGAGACCAAGACAGCACATAACAATTGATCAACAGTACTTCACAATTGCGAGGCTTCAAGCAGGATGAGCTCAGACAAAAGTGGCCACAGAGCGTACAGTGTCACAGAGTGTCATCAGCAGGTTGCAACAGAGATACAGAGAGACTGGAAGAGTCACAGAAAGGCATAGTGGACGTCCTTTGGCCACATCCCACACTGATGACCGTTTCATTGTGTGAACAATGCCCTGCAGAACCGGATGATGAATGCAACACATTCAGGCACATTCAAGAGAGGTGGGAGGCACCCAAGTGTTATTTCAGACCATTTGAAACTGTTTACATCAGCGTGGTCTGCGTGCCAGACGACCTGCAAGGGTATCTGACCACACCACCAGGGACAGGCATAATCGTCTTGCATGTGGCAGGGAGCATCTACACTGGATGAGGAACCAGTGGGCCTCATTGCTGTTCGCTGATAAGTCGATTCACGCTGAGCAGAAATGATGACCACCAACGATGTTGGAGACGTCAAAGAGAGCACTATGCATCAGCCATTGTTGTCACCAGACAAGCCTTTGGTGGTGGTGGTGTTACAGTGTAGGGCAGGTGTGTCTAGTCCATGCAGAATTGCCCTACACATTGTGAATGGTACAATGACAAGCCCATAGTACATTCCAGTTTAGCTCCCCTCTCTGTGAGGAGGTGTGGAACGTTCCCACATCCTGCCTCATCGGTGGGGAAGGAAGTGAGAATTAGTGTGCCAGCCACCCCGGCTAGGGGAAGGCTGTGCTGGTAGGAGCTCCCAGTTCTAGGGATCCCAGACCAGGATCTCGTCTCGGCTGAGACGAAAGATTATCATTGCCAGTCTGAGCCCTTCAGTCTCAGCTGGTAGAAGCAAGCAGCCATCTCCAGAACTCCAGGAAGAACCATACCCTGTGAGCACAACTGTGAGTAACGTCCAGAGATCAGGAGAAGCCAAATTCCTCCTCAGCTAGTCAGTCCCCAATACAGCAGAAGACAGATATTGCAGAAGATATAAATTCCTGCCACATTACATAGCCACAAGCAGACGACTTATCCTGCACAGAGCTCCAGGCACATGATAGAAGCAGAAGATAGATTCCTGCCATACATTGCCAATACCTGCTGGGACTTCAGACTATTGCTTTATCTCATATGGATTACTGCTGCATCAAGTGAAGACCAGTTTGAATTATATTTCAAGTCTGGATCTCAATTATTGCTACCAAAACCCTCAATTACTACTACTAGCAACACTCATTTTATTGCAAATGAGCCAGGATCCAGGAGTCCAGCAGTACCAAGGTAGGAGACACCGTTGACACTATTACTGCTACCATACAGAGACATTACACCACTCTGGCATTCCTAACCTGGTACGTGAGTTGTAACACCTTGAAGGGCCCTGAGACTGTACCCTGCGCACGCTGCAATTGGCGTCACGAACAAAAACTATAGACTTCTATACCCATATCCTGACCCACTGCATAATTTGATGTCCGCGTAACCGTACCACGGACCGGCTCATTGCATTAGCAGGAGAGTAGGTTGTCCTCAAGAGCTTAGTAACATTAGGAATTGTCTTGTGATTTGACATTGCTGGCCAGTTGCTGATTGATAGGTCTGATGTCACGAGGGTGTCAAGAGCCACGTCTGACTCCGTTATACCCGGGGTCAGGAAGTCGCAGCGGGTGGCTGTGCGCTCTATGTCTAAAGATCGCGCTGTTACTCAATGGTAGCTTTCTGTGTTTGCCCTGCAATCCTTTGTGTCTCACTCAGGGATCTGTAGCTTCTTCTCCTCAGCTGTTTCTTGTCCGGCGCTCCCAACCTCTTTATATTCCCTTCTCCCACTTCTCTGGTTGCCAGATATAGACCTTCCTGCCTGGACTTCTATACTGACCCACCGGAGCTGTGTCGCTGTTATTCCTGGTTGTTGTTCCAGAGTGTTACCCTCCGGATCCCTGTTGGGTTTTTGTTGTCCGCTGTTGTCGCCCACCTGGGATTATATGTTTCGTCAGTATTGTCTGTCCTCTCCCTGGTGTTTTCCTTTACTTTTAGTGGTGCGGACTAGTGTTCCCACCGCCCTATTCACTACGTAGGGCTCATCTCAGGGAAAGCCAGGGTTTAGGCACGTGATCGGCGTACAGGTGAAAAATCCGTCTAGGGACTTTAGGGCAGTCAGGTGCCAGCCTCAAGGTGTCCCTTGGACAGGGCCTTCCCTTTTCCCTCCCTTTGTATGTGATCGGCACGCCGGTCGTGATATCTGATCTATGATTCCCCCACCGATGATCAGAACAGGGTGAGGGAGCAGCAGCGTTCACTGCAGTATCTGACTCACAATGTATGGTATCGGAACCAAGCACATTCAAGCGTAGTACCAGGCGCGTACATTGATGGGCTATTCTAAAGACAAACTGCCAATGTTAAATCGCAGAACACCCATTGAACTTGCCATAATAATATGTAACTTTCCCTGCGAGTCAGTTTTACTTCTCTTCCCAAACCATCTCTGGAAGTAACACACAGCTTATTCGTTGGGTAGTTCAAGAGGAGTGGTGTACAGCACATGGCCATTGTATTTTGGAGCACTGAAAATTCATTCTCTGGACTGATTAATTATCATCTGACACTGTGATGGATAAAGAAACATTTCTTGCATGAGTGTATGGCTTGACCTGCAACATCTGAACCTTACCCATGCCATTCATGCTGTGATGGCTTTGGTGAGTAGGACTCATGCACAGAGTCATATTATGGACTTGGGTCATACAGATCTTTAATTTGGCACCCTACTTGCTATGGATCAGTGCTGTACTTCCATGTGCCCCTAATATTCCCTTGCATTTTTTCAATGTTATAGATCAATGCATGTATTTTCACACATGCATGTATTTTCACACATGTATTCACAGAGGCACAGTATAGCAACACATGGTGGGCATACAGGTCCATAAAACAGACCCATAGGGATTCTATGTGCCCCTCATATAGGATCTGCTGTATGCATTTGGCATCTCGGGGTGCATTAACCCTTTGAGTGTTAAAGTATAAGTCCTTTTTTTTTATTCCCAGCTTCATTAAGCCTGTTGGGAGTTTAGCTATGGATGGCAAAATTACGTCAAAGAGCTTAGAAACTGAGCCCAGTGCCAGTCCAAAACCAAGTATGATAATACTATGAGATAGATGGTCATCTTTTTGAACCAATCCTGGTTTTAGCTCAAATAGTTTTTTTTTCAAAAGTATGAAAAAAAAAAACTGATGCAAAACTGCACCGTGTAAACCTTGTCTTTTTTTTTAATCAAAAAGTCTGCAGTACATGTTGGCAGAACATTTGCATTCCTTGAAATGACTTGGTTCCCAAGTATTACGGAAATTTAATAGTTTATTACATTTGTCATGTAGACGCATTTTATGCCTTATTAAAGTTTATAGAGCAATATTAACCTCTGCTTTGTCCTGCACCATGAGTAAACACTGATGTCGTAGGGACTCCAAATCTTAATAAACTGTCTCTTGTTATCCCTTTGAATAGTAACATATGCTCTCAATTACTGCTTTCAATAACAATGTGACTAGGCGTGATTTCTCAGTAAAGGAATGTACTGTCTGTTTTCCAGCACACTGTTCTTAAAGCAAACAACTTGTGCATAGAATGGCTGCTTTCTGCCCTACTAAGCAGCAAGAAATTATTCTATGGGACTCATTGGTGATGGTCTCATATAATGACTTTACTTTCTATTGATATCTATTTTTAGACCTACTTCCATATTAAAGGAGCTTTCCAACTTTTTGTAACTGACAACCTATCCTCAAAATAGGTAATCAGTATCTGGTGGGGTCAACACCTGGAACCCCTGCCGATCTGTTTGTGGAAGCCACAGCGCTCACCAGAGTGCCAGTGAGCGATGTGACCTCTTCCCAGCTTACTATGTACAGCGCCATACATTGTATAGTGCCTGTGTTTGGTATCGCAGTTCAGCGCAATTCACTTAAATGGGACTGAGCTGCGTTCAGGCGATGTGATCCATGAACGTGACATCACTGGCCTAGGAAAATCTGTGAGAAGGCCGCGGAGCTCCTGTAAGTGCCGTGACCTTCTCAAACAGCTGATCAGCCGGGGTCTCATTTGTTGGACCCTCACCAATCAGATACTGAAGATCTATCCAAAGGAAAAAAACTTTAATGATAGACCATGCATTGCGTGAACCCTTCTTATTGCCCATTTAATTTTATTATATCTTTGAAAGGAAAATGTCAAAACTTTCAAGTAACTCTTTAGCCTTCCTTTGGGTTGCAATGGATTCTTTGGATGGATTTGTCTTGGTTAGAATATGTATTAACACATTTCTGGTACTGAATTATGTGCACAGAGAACAAGAGGGATGAATATTAGGGTTTAGGTTATGATGTAGGTACATACCCATTGGGGTAACATCATGTTCTAACCCTAAATCCTCAAAATTAAGCTAAATTCTACTACTTAATAATAATAATATCATTTGGACAGTTTACTCGTTAGCTGAAGCGCACATTACACAAGTTGATTTTTCTGTTCATTCTATGTGCTCTTTCTGAGCCAAAAACCCAATGGGAACAAGTAAACATGTGTATGTCCTTAATTCACACAAGCAAACCACAAACAGTCCCTACTAGTTGCCAGACATAATTCTTACCATGAGGAACTTTTGAAATGTATATGGTATTGCCTTTGACTGTATTAGGGAAACATTCAGCAGTAAAAGAAATGCAACAAATGATCTGGTAGATGACTGCTGTGAGGTGTTTTAATCAGTTTAGCATATATATATATATATATATATCACTGTATAGACAAAAGTATTGCTACACCTACAGGAGCTTTTATGGCATCCCATTCTAAATCTATAGGCATTAGTATGGAGTCGTTCCTTTGGCGCTAAAACAGCTTCCACTCTTCTGGGAAGGCTTCCTACAAGATTTTTGTGTGCGTCTGTGAGAATTTTTGTCCATTCATCCAGAAAAGCATTTCTGAGGTCAGATACTGATCTTGGATCAGAGGACCTGGCTCGCAATCTCTGTTCTAGTTTATTTCAATGGTGTTGGGTGGGGTTGAGGTCAGGGCTCTCTGCAGAGGCACAGTCATGATGGAACAGAAAAAGGCCTTTCCCAAACTGTTCCCACAATGTTGGAGGCATACAGGTGTCCGAAATGTCTTAGGATGCTAAAGTATTAAAATTTGTCTTTTATGGCGCTAAGAAATTTAGGTCAACTCCTGAAAAACACCCCATAGCATTATCCCACCTCCACCTAACTACATTTTGCACAATACAGTCAGGCAAGTAACATTCTCCCAGCATTCACCAAACCCAGATGGAAAAGCGTGACCAGTAGACCCAAGTCCCGGCCTGATTCCAAAGCGTTATGTCTAAGGATGTATGTCAGATAGCACTGCGATCCAGGTCTTGTTTTAAAGCTTAGATTCTGAACTTTAAACTTAACCTCATATCTGTACAGTACAAAACAGCCTGAGATAGCCATTAGTAACAAATATGTATCTCATTCATTGGCTACTAAAAATTACTTAACACCTTTATGTGCCAGTAAAAATTAAATACCAGCACTGGCCTTCTGCTGGTAATACCAGCTAGGCTGATGGTTTACCAGCCAGGTGGCAAACCTAGTGGCAGCCCATCCATCTCTTCCCCCATCTCCAACAACTAGGCTTTATTCTGGGTCCTAGATGTAACGCAAACCTCAGAGAAATACCCCTTTCTCTGCTGTATATCAACTCTGTATGTATGTATACTCCACTATATGTATATACAGGTGAAACTTGAAAAACTAGAATATTGTGCAAAAGTCCATTTATTTCAGTAATGCTAATTAAAAGGAATTGCATTAATGCAGCTTAAAATTAGAATTATGTGAAAAGGTTCAATATTCTAGGCTCAAAGTGTCACACTCTAGTCTGCTAATTAATCCATACCCCCTGAGCAACAGGTACCTGAGATTGTGACTTTGGGGTTTCACCTTTTAAGTTGCATTACTGAAATCAATGAACTTTGTACAATATTCTAATTTTCGGGTTTCACCTGTATGCTAATACTTTTTCAAAGATCAAATAAGCCAACAGTCTTTACTCTTCACCCTCACAGAAAAAACATTTTGGATGGCACATACTACAAACATACTGCAGAAAAACTTCACTGCTTGCATGACTAGCTCTTCATGAATTAGTCGGTATTATAGTGTATGTATGAGTATGTAATTTTTTTCTTAAATCAACATCTCCATATGTATGGCAGCAATTCCATTCCATGTTTGTTGAATTTCATCACAGGCACACCTCATTCTACTTACTGAGGTGCTAACTGGGTGATCCCCTAAACCAAATCTTATTTAATGAGCAATAGTATAAAAAACACTCAGGTGGTCATCACTATTCCATTGTTATAGAACCAGTTTTATGACAAAAGCAGTGCTAGTAGTACCCGAAAAGTAAGTTTAATAAAAAATAACTACAGACCATGCCAAAGTATTTGAAGAGAAAGAGGATAAGAAGGGTTTAATTCTAGCTTTACTGGCAGAAGGATACGTGGCAGTATGGATGATTCCATCCTTAAAATTTCTAAGACAGCGGTTCATAAGAAAAAGGTCAAGCAACAAGCATTGGGGACAACAAAGCTACAGACTGGTACAGGGTGGAAATGACTCTGCACTAACCGTGATGACTGCCACCTCATTTGATTCTCACTTAACAACGGTATGATAACATCAAGTGACTTACAAAAAAATGGCAAGCAGAAGCTGTGGTGAAATGCACAGTGGGGAAAGTTAGAAACAGGCTTCGAGAGGCAGGGCTGAAGTTGTACAAATATAGAAAAAGAAAGCCCTTCATCAATGAGAAGCAAAGAAGAGCCAGGCTGAAGTTTGCAAAAGACCATAAAGATTGGACCTTACAGGACTGTAGTCATTTTCTCTGATGAATCCAATTTTTAGCTTTGCCCAACACCTGGTCATGTAATGGTTAGAAGGAGACCTGGAGAGGCCTACAAGCCACAGTGCCTCACACCTTCTGTGAAATTTAGTGCAGGATAGGTGATGGGTCACGTGGGGGTTTTCCAGCAAGACTGAATTGGGCATATTAGTCTTTGTGAAGGACATATGAATCAAGCCACATATCAGTTTTTCCTGGAAGAAAACTTGCTTCTTTCTGCTCTGACAGTGTTTTCCTAAACTCTGAAGATTGTTTTTTTATTCGGCAAGACAAATGCCCCATGTCACACAGCCAGGTTGATCAAGGTGTGGATGTAGAACCACCAGATGAAAATGCGGACTTGACCAGCCCAATTTCCAGACTTGAACCCCAATGACCTCTGGAATGGGATCAAGAGGAAGATGGATCAAACAAAACCAGCCATCAAACAAAACCAGATTTGTATTTATGTACCAGAAGTGGCAAAAAGTTACTCAACAGCAATGTGAAAGGTTGGTGGAAAGCATGCCAAGACGTATGAAAGCCATGATAAAAATCAAGGTTATTCCACAAAATATTGATTTCTGGACTCGATCTAAGGTGAAATATTAGTACTGTATTTAAAAATTTATATGAACTTGCTTTCTAAGCTTTGAGGTCTAATATTACTGTAACTGTTTTGTTATTTTGACCAGTTGTCATTTTCCCCAAAAAATAAATGCTCTAAAATATAATATTTCTATCTGGAATTTGGGAGAAATGTTGACATTAGTTTATAGAATAAAACAAAACTGCTTATTATAGTCGAACAGCGTGTGCACAGATGACAGTACCCATAAATGTTCTAACCACATCAATTTCTACACAAATGTACCATAGTGCCCAAATTATGGTCATAATTGCCCTATAAAAGTATTACTGATGGTGCCATCATACTAATACCTGCACAAGTTTGCCATAGTCCCAGCCTTAACATGTATCTACAACATGTCTAGCACACATGTAAGCTCCCTCCTCTACTGTAATGTGCTGTTTCCTCCTCCACAGTAGCCTAATAATATCTGCTTGTACATAATTTCTTGGAATGAGGAATATTCATGTGTTTCAGAAGATTGCAGGGATTGCTAGTGATCATTTTTCAATCAACCTTTCCAGCCTAAAAAATAATTTAGAACTAAAACACTCCACGATCAGGGATCCCAGCCCAAAAATTTAATTTATAGATGATTAGTATACAAAGAACCACAATGAAGCAAAATAGCTCTTAACATCCTTATATTATCCAATGTATAAACAGTAAGGAAATAAACCTACAGTAATAGGATATAAAAATTTGGAATTTATTTTAAGAATATCATTTAAAAGGGTTTTCTGGGTTCAAGATATCAATGGCCCGCAGGCTATCAGTATCAAATTAATAGGGTTCCAAATTTAGGCACCCCCACCTGTTAGCTATTAGAAGGGACCATCAATGTGCATAGGCCGTCGATATTCTGAACCCAGAAAACCCCAATAATTTGCTACTCCAACATACCGCACTGTGACTGAAAATGTAGACATCTACGGATGGAGTAGTTGCCAGTTAGTTAAAAAACACTCTGATTGCAGTTTTTAGACATGTTAATAAAATGCTTAATTCATACTATTATAGTAAAGATATATGTTGTAACTCCTTAAAGCCTGTCCAAATTTTAAAAAAGAAAGTTTTTAAAAGAAGCACAGCCATTATGCAATCAGAACTGTGAAGGAATAAGTATTTTTGGGCTTCCCTAATGTCTCTTTCAGCCCTATAATTTTCCCTTTTTCAGATGCACAGCTAGATGTATTTCACTCAGAAGCAGGGGACGTATCCCTTCTGTCAAATCTGCCAGCATTGTAGTCCTGTAATGTCCTATCCCTTACTTAACTTAACTCCAGAGCTCACAGATAGGTAGGGGGAAATCACACCTACAGAAAGCTAGGAGGCTTCTGTGAAGCAGTTCTTATCAGGCTCAGGATCTCAGCTAGCTCTGACACTCCCTCACTTCCTCTCAGCCGTCTTCTGAGTCTCTGTTACCAGGGACGGATCTTGCCTGATAACAGGTAGCGGAAGTGAGACCCCTAGTGGCCATGACTTTTTTAAATAAAGTTATTTAGAAATTTGCAGTTACACCATTCTCTATTAAATTAAATTGTGTGAAAGTACAGTGACTATTTAAGGCTACTTTCACACTAGCGTTTTTGCTGTATTCGGCAGGGTTCTGCAAAAGCACTTCCGTTACTGATAATACAACCATCTGCATCCGCTATGAACGGATCCGGTTGTATTATCTTTAACATATCCAAGACAGATCCGTTATGAACCCTATTGAAAGTCAATGGAGGACGGATCAGGTTTCTATTGTGTCTACATCCCAGGACGGAAAGCAAACTACAGCATGCTGCGGTTTGCTCTCCAGTATGAGAACGGAATGCATTTTGGAGCATTCTGTTCTGTTCAGTTACGTTTTGTCCCCATTGGCAATGAATGGGGACAAAACGGAAGCGCTAGTTAACGCTAATATTAACGATAGTGTGAAAGTAGCCTAAAGAGGACCTGGCACCATGCTTGACATTTCTTTTTTTAGTATATATATAATTTTTATTTTTATTTTACTCCATGTAATTACAAACCCGGTGCATGTTTAATCAAAACTCCATGTTGTGCCATTCCTCTGTTATTCCTCCAACAAGTTTATGAAGAAATTGACAACTGGGTTTGGACATTCCCTAATGAAAGGGGTGTGTTCCTACAGCCAACACCGATTGAACGATGTCAGAATGTGAAGGGACACACACAAAACTGGTAACACCCAGTTGTCAACGTATTCATAAATTCTGGGAAGAATAACATAGGAACAGCACTATGATGCTCCAGCATTAATATTTTTAGGAAAGTACAAATAGTTACTAAAAAAGACATGTTTGGGGAGCTGACAGGTCCTTTTTAAATGTCTGTTTAAGTGAGTAATTGCATTCCCCATGTAATAATAATTCTAGAGCATCTATTGTTATGATGTGCCATTCCTTTGTTATTTCTGATAGAAGTCATGAATGAATTACTAGCAGTTTGCAATTAAGGTCCAGATGGATGTTACCAGGATAATGTCTGGCTGACACACCCTCCAAACGGTAAAATAATTAATTCATAACTTCCAGCAGGAATAATAAAGGAATGGCACAACATAGAATCATAACAATAGATGCTCCATAATTATTATTACACGGGGAATGCGTGTAGCTATTAAAACAGATATGACCGGAAAGTGGACAGCTCCTCTTGAAATTGCACAACAAGGTGGCAGTGGCCAAGAATTCGGCAGCATAATGTCTCAGATGATTCAACCCTATAATCTCTTCATAACCACTAACCACTGGAGCAGGAGCAGCCTTGTTGAATGTCCTGACTGTGTGTTCCTCTAGTCTTGAATTACAACCTCACCAGGAAAAATAACATTATATATAGCTTGTCCTGTAAATATAGAAATCTCCGGTTTTGGTTTATTTTAAGAAAACAATGTTAGAGACCAGAAATATTTATCAACCCCTAAGATTATTCCGATTGGACTACAATTCAGCAATTTAAAGGATTGACATATATTTAATGCAACTGCAGCTGATGGGTTTTCATTTTGGCCTTATGTACACATTATTATATAGCAGTTGAGGCTGACGAGACCTGATCGAAATACTTACCAGAGATCTAATTATTCACGGTTTCTAGTACCGTACATCTCATGAATTAGTCTAAATAGAAATGGAAATCTGTGGGATCTCAACGTTCAGGTTGAACTGGCTAACCTTGGTTTAACGCAAAAGGCAAACTATTCAAATAATACAAAGAACATCATGTACTGTAATTGTAAAATGGGTGGGCCTGAGATGCAATACATAGTGCATGGACAATTGTGACACTTTAATACAGACTATTTTCTAACATCATACAATCCTTTAAAGGGCATCTGTCATCAGAATTGTACCTATGTGCACTTGGCAGCTGAAGGCATCTGTATTGGTCCAATGTTCATATGTGCCCGCATTGCTGAGAAAAATGATGCCTGCAGTACTTCTATCTGCCAAAAAGCACACGCTCCCTCTGGCTCTTAAAGGGTCTGGTGCCCATTCTACTCTGCCCAACCTATGGCTAGTCTTAGCCTGCATGTGCAATAGTTATTGTAGCCTGCTAGTCCCTGCAAAGATGCACTATATTCTGTTCTGACTTCCCATTCTTGACTTTTGCCTGTTTACCGGATTTGACCCTGATGACAGGTTCCCCTGCAGTGGAATCCATATTCCTGTACAGGGGTTAAAGGGTAAATACTGGTGGGCCACTTAGATACTGCTCTTAGAAGTAGCCCCAAGTCAAATCTGTTAAGTGACAGTTGACATGTACTCACTGTAGCCAATTACTGCAAACTGCAGTGATGCCAATAAGTATGGCACAAGACTGTTGCAGGCATTGCTAGTGTGATCTTAACAGATTTCTCTTGATTCAGTGTTTGATAGGGTTAATGACACTTCCTTTTTCTCAGCTGTTGCTCAGTGGTCATCACTTCTACCCTTTATAGTCTCACCCCACCCTTCTGACAATGCGGTTGATAGCTTCATTTGGGTTTGGCTGAGCTGGTGTGAGATCCGAGCTGGTGTTCCTGTTCTTCCATCTCTACAGAAGTTAAGTGTTGCGTTTTTTTGTATTTGTTATATTCCCTGTTGTTGTATCTGGGCCTGAGACAGAGACTTCCATTCGTCTATCTGGGGAGGAATGGGTTGTCTCTGGTCCTATACTTATTCCAGGGCATTATAGGGAAATCAGGGCCTAGGTATCCTGCTTATGAATATTCCTACCTTCAAGGTCTATTCATATTGCTAGTTAGTCGGGGCCCAGATTAGGGTTGTCCAGGAGGTGACCTGTTTCTTTCCTAGTTTCCAGGCCCATTTACTGTTCCCTTTCCCTCCTGTGTTCAGTGTGGAGCTTCCACCCCACACTAATCGTGACACAAGAGAGGACCAGAACCCTGTTGTCTTATTCAGCATTTTCAGCAGCCAGATTTATTTTCTTTAAACATCTGAACAACCCCTTTTACAAACATGTATATGAAGATCACCTGTTTGATATAATTGGTTAATCATACATCAGACTATAATACTACAAAATCCCTGAATTTGTGCGGGAGCAGCAGGAAATGCTAGCAGAATGCTTGGGTGTATAGGGTGAGGCATTACCAGTAGAAAGAGGGAGGTGCTCATGCCGCTCTACAGAGCACTAGTGAGACCTCATTGGGAGTATTGTGCTCAGTACTGGAGACCATATCTCCAGAAGGATATTGATACTTTGGAGAGAGTTCAGAGAAGAGCTACTAAACTGGTACATGGATTGCAGGATAAAACTTACCAGGAAAGATTAAAGGACCTTAACATGTACAGCTTGGAAGAAAGATGAGACAGAGGGGAAATGATAGAAACTTTTAAATACATAAAGGGAATCAACAAGGCAAAAGAGGAGAGAATATTTAAAAGAAGAAAAACTGCTACAAGAGGACATAGTTTTAAATTAGAGGGGCAAAAGTTTAAAAGTAATATCAGGAAGTATTACTTTACTGAGATAGTAGTGGATGCATGGAATAGCCTTCCTGCAGAAGTGGTAGCTGCAAATACAGGTGAAGGAGTTTAAACAGGCATGGGATAGGCATAAGGCCATCCTTCATATAAGATAGGGCCAGGGGCTATCCATAGTACTTAGTATATTGGGCAGACTAGATGGGCCAAATGGTTCTTATGTGCCGACACATTCTATGTTTTTATGCCTCAAGCCCAGGAGGAGTGAAAGATGAGAGTGGTGGTGGCTCTGGCTGTAACAGTTAATCACAGTAGCAAACCTTACAACGATGCTCCCTAGGACCAGAGCAGTAGGAGGGCACATCCTTTCTTTCCCCGGGGCACACCTTGATGTAGGGGCTCCTGATGGTATTTGGATGCCCTTGATGGTATAGGTTTGGTGCAGGTGCAAGGCAGGAGGTGTAGACATATGGTGCAGGAGTCAGTAACCAGGCCAGATGTAGAAAATAAACATCTCTCTTTACTAAAGTTCAGAATGGGAGTTGTAGTACATCTAAAAGTATCAAAACACTGTTCAAACAATTCACAGTGCAAATCTCCCCATATAATAGTGTATTGATTTGAGTAAGGATGGGGAACGTAGTACTCTTTCCTCTCCAAGTCTCTCGCTCTCTCTGTGTAGAATCTATGGCTGGTAATATTACTTTTGCCAGGGTTAAGATACGATTGTCCAGGACGTGTCCAAGTGTGAAAGGAAAATGTCCCACTCACAGCATTACAGTCAGTAGCTTTGATTAGGACGATACCTTATTGGCTGACTCCAATACTCAGCCATGCTGTGCTGGACCTTCTTGGCTCTTTGCTTTCCCTCTTTCTCTTTCTTGAGTACTGTAAAATTGGTGAAGTCTTTCTCTCAGTAGACAATTCTCATAGAAGGCGATTCTCTGACTCTTTGGTCCAGTCCTGTGAGGAGTGGAGCACATGTAGCAGCTTCCCCTCTCATCTTTTGCTAGACCACACACTAACCAGACTAGACTGAGACACCTAACTTTCTGCAGGGGCTGAGGCGGGGTAATTAACCCCTTCCTATCCATGGGTGGACTGGGAACTTAAAGTGGCCCTGGATAAATTCTTTAAAGTGGCCCCATGTTGTAGGAGTAGGGGGGGTCCCAAATTGACAGAAGCTGGGCCAACACAAGTAGGTGGCATCAGCATCACCATAACGCAAAATACCATCCCATCACATATCCACCAGAACAGCAGCATATACTGCCCCAAAAGCTGTCCCTCTATGGTGGCCATCAATAGCTGCCGTTTTCTGTTCTCCTTCTCCAGTTGTCTCTGATTGAGATATGGAGCAGGGGCTTAGGAGGTGATATGTTACACACAGCAGATAAATTCAGGAGGGCATGTGCGATCGCTGGCCAGGTACATTAGTACCTGATTCTCACAGCTTTAATTACCACTGAGAGCTCTTTATGTACCCAGCCAACGGTAGAGAGGAGGGCTTGGGTGGCCCCCAGGGCATCAGCCCACTGGGAAATATCCCTGTAAGGTCTATGACCAATCCGCCCCTGGTCTCATCTGTACAAAAGCTATGTTGGGTGACACAATACATAACAAGGCATGGACATATAAAATAGCATTAACAAACTGCATAATATGATATAACAAGAACAGTTTGTAAGTACCCTGTTCTGGGGTAATGCATGCCTAGAACAACTGATGCCACTTTGAAGGCAAAGGATGGTCACACCAAATATGGATTTGATTTAGATTTCTCTATTGTGAAAATGCATAATTTCATTATCTTTATTTTATATGTTGTGTATTATTTTTTTCTTCTATAATGGTTAGTCACCACAGTTATAAGGCATTCTTGGCACAAAGGCAAATTCCTGAACACTGAGAAAAGGTTTACGTTACAAATGACTTGTCTGAGTAACACCAGGCTAATCCTTCTGATCACACTACATGAAGTAAAACTGGTTAGATTTCAAGGACTATCTGCCAGTTGAGACCCACACATATAAAAATGGTGTAGCTAATAACAAGCAATTAAATTGACTCGTCATGTCAGAGGTTACGAACAATAGCTACATATTCCAAAACTTGATTTATAACACCACGCAACAAAAAATAACTTTTCCTCTACTACTGGGCAAAAAACATTTGTCCTATTACAAATCCGAAGTCAGAATAGTTGTAACACGTCACAAAATTTTGCTATGCATAAGTATGCCTAAATGAATTAAGCAGTTGGAAAGTATTGAATAATTTTGAAAAGGAGTTTTACTCCAACAATTACTTGATCTACATCAAAGTTTGCGTAGTAAACAGTGTATGAAAATTTAATGGAATAACAACATTTCAAAAAGTCTTGTTTTTCAGTTTTACTTGAGCAAGACCCAGTACTGTTAAAAGTGCTTCAGGCATCTGCTTTTGCATTTGTGAACGGTCATATTTTCCCGTTGCAAAAACCAGCAGTAGTCCCCCATCATGTTGGGATTCCAGTGGCCTTGATACCTGTTCTCTATTGTAGAAATATCTTTATGTAACCGCTCTCCATGTTCGTCACTTATATGTCCCAAATTGGGTGGTAAAAGGTGAAGATTGGAATGTAAGAAATGCAGCCAAGTTGTTCATATGCTGTAAGCATGTTGTCTACTAATTCAGCATAGTTTGCAGCTCGTCTGTTCCCAAGGAAGTTCTCCACTACTAGCACAAATGCATCCCAAGCTGCAAGTTCCAGAGGGTTGAGTTTTGTTCTGAATGTGTCATCATGCATTAGCTTGTTGATTTTGGGGCCAATAAAAAGTCCGGCCTTTATTTTAGCCTCAGTTTTCAGTGTGCTAAACTTCTCCTTCAAATACTAGAAACCATTTCCATCATGATCAAGTGCAATTACCAAATTTTACATTAAACCAAGTTTAATGTGTAGTGGTGGAAGATAAACTTGAAGTGGATCGACCAGTGATTTGTGTTGTACATTGTACTGACCAACTGTGTGCTCGACTCTGAGAGGCCACTGTCTCCTTTCGTAATGATTGTTGTCATCACGACTGTTCCATAGGCACAAGAAACACATATGCTTTGTGTACCCTAACGGTAGGCCAAGCAGCAGTGCTACCACTTTCAGGTCAGCACAAATTTTCCATTTATGTTCTGAGTATATGATCATTTTCAAAATTAACTCCATAAAAGCATGGGTCTCTTTCATTCCAACTGCATGAGCCAATGGAACCGATGGTTTTTCGTTACCATTGTGCAACAAGACAGCTTTCAAATTTGTTTTGCTAGAGTCTATGGATAGCCTCCATTCATTGGGAACATGTGTACCATCTAACTCCATCATAAGACCATATACATCAGTACAGAAACAGACATCGCTTCCCATTGCATAGTATGCAGCTAACTTGTCTGGATCGTTAACACATTTGCGTTTATCCATCTTAAGTTTCAAAACTGATAGCACTATAACAGATCACTTTATCAAAATCTGTCCAGCTTGCCTTATATACTTACTGCTGATAGCAGCCTGAGTGCGTCCGAACAGGTCTGGACAGGTCCATTGGAATATCTCCAATATAATGCATTAATATTATAACTGAATAGAAATTTTATGTATAACTTAACGCTATAAATGTATGGCAGAAGGCCGGTCCCCAAACATGGTGCCGCTCGTACGTGCAGCGGGCACCATAGCCGCCGGGTTTCTGCTATTTTAAATGGCAGAGACCCGCTGCACATGTATGCGATCAGCCATAAGCCTGATCGCATAAATTTTCCCTTTCAGATACCGTGGTCAAATGTGACCACGGCATCTGCACAGTCCAGAAGCGAAAGTCGCGCACCTGAAATTAGGGGAACCTGTTACATTGACATAATAGGCTGAAGCCTCAAGCAGGCTTCAGTGCCAATTAGATGACTATACCAATACAGGCCACTACGTGGCAGCATTGTATTGGTAAAGTGCAAATTAAGTGTTCAATGGTGTCTATATAGACATCAAAGAGCACAATATGCAATCTAATGATTGCCAGTTATTGTCACCCAAGGTGACTTAGTAAAAGTAAAAAAAAGTTTTTGCAAATAATAAAATAAAAGTTCAAATCACTTTCCTTAAAATAAAAATATTTAAACAATAAAAAAATAAACATCATGGGCATCGCCGCATGCGAAAATGCCTATACCATTAAAATATAACAATATTAATGGCATACGGCAAATAGCATAACAAAAAAAATAAAAAACTGCCAATTTGCATTTTTTTTGTCACTTCAACTACCCAATAATTTTTTTTTTATAAAAGGTGATCAAAAAGTCGCACACACTTCAAATTGTTATCACTGAAAAGAACAGATTGTCCTGCAAAAAATGAGCCCTCACACAGCCTCATACACCTAACTACAAAAAAGTTATAGGGGTCAGAATATAGTTATAAAAAATGTTTTCCTCCAAGGTTTAAAAAACCATACTCCAGGTCAGTATGGTTACAATAGTATCGTTGTAACCATACTGACCTGGAGAACGAAGATAACAGGTTAATTTTACCGCATGGTGTACGGTGTAAAAAAATAAATAATAATAAACTTGCATTTTTTCCCAATTCTACCCCATTTGGAATTTTTTTTGCGCTTCCCACTACATGGTATGCAACCATAAATGGCGCCATTAGAAACTACAACTTGTCCCGCAAAAAATAAGCTGTGAAGTGAAAAATAAAAAAGTTAGGACTATGGGAAGGCAGGGAGTGAAAAAGGAAAATGCACAAATTGAAAATCACAGCAAATTCTGAGTTTATATTTGGAATCAGCGCGCTCATTTTAGTATAAATCACATGTTTTTCTCTCAGTAGCAAAATCATTGTTGCGCGGTGTAATCTACCGCCTTAACCAGTTTGCAGCCTAGTAGGCTTTCTTAGTATATACAGGTCCTTCAAAAAAAAAATTGCATATTGTGATAAAGTTCATTATTTTCTGTAATGTACTGATAAACATTAGACTTCCATATATTTTAGATTCATTACACACCAAGTGAAGTAGTTCAAGCCTTTTATTGTTTTAATATTGATGATTTTGGCATACAGCTCATGAAAACCCAAATTTCCTATCTAAAAAAATTAGCATATTTCATCCGACCAATAAAAGAAAAGTGTTTTTAATACAAAAAAAGTCAACCTTCAAATAATTATGTTCAGTTATGCACTCAATACTTGGTCGGGAATCCTTTTGCAGAAATGACTGCTTCAATGCGGCGTGGCATGGAGGCAATCAGCCTGTGGCACTGCTGAGGTGTTATGGAGGCCCAGGATGCTTCGATTGCGGCCTTAAGCTCATCCAGAGTGTTGGGTCTTGCGTCTCTCAACTTTCTCTTCCCAATATCCCACAAATTCTCTATGGGGTTCAGGTCAGGAGAGTTGGCAGGCCAATTGAGCACAGTAATACCATGGTCAGTAAACCATTTACCAGTGGTTTTGGCACTGTGAGCAGGTGCCAGGTCGTGCTGAAAAATGAAATCTTCATCTCCATAAAGCTTTTCAGCAGATGGAAGCATGAAGTGCTCCAAAATCTCCTGATAGCTAGCTGCATTGACCCTGCCCTTGATAAAACACAGTGGACCAACACCAGCAGCTGACATAGCACCCCAGACCATCACTGACTGTGGGTACTTGACACTGGACTTCAGGCATTTTGGCATTTCCCTCTCCCCAGTCTTCCTCCAGACTCTGGCACCTTGATTTCCGAATGACATGCAACAGTCCGGTGCTGCTTCTCTGTAGCCCAGGTCAGGCGCTTCTGCCGCTGTTTCTGGTTCAAAAGTGGCTTGACCTGGGGAATGCGGCACCTGTAGCCCATTTCCTGCACACGCCTGTACACGGTGGCTCTGGATGTTTCTACTCCAGACTCAGTCCACTGCTTCCGCAGGTCCCCCAAGGTCTGGAATCGGTCCTTCTCCACAATCTTCCTCAGGGTCCGGTCACCTCTTCTCGTTGTGCAGCGTTTTCTGCCACACTTTTTCCTTCCCACAGACTTCCCACTGAGGTGCCTTGATACAGCACTCTGGGAACAGCCTATTCGTTCAGAAATGTCTTTCTGTGTCTTACCCTCTTGCTTGAGGGTGTCAATGATGGCCTTCTGGACAGCAGTCAGGTCGGCAGTCTTACCCATGATTGCGGTTTTGAGTAATGAACCAGGCTGTGAGTTTTTAAAAGCCTCAGGAATCTTTTGCAGGTGTTTAGAGTTAATTAGTTGATTCAGATGATTAGCTTAATAGCTTGTTTAGAGAACCTTTTCATGATATGCTAATTTTTTTAGATAGGAATTTTGGGTTTTCATGAGCTGTATGCCAAAATCATCAATATTAAAACAATAAAAGGCTTGAACTACTTCAGTTGGTGTGTAATGAATCTAAAATATATGAAAGTCTAATGTTTATCAGTACATTACAGAAAATAATGAACTTTATCACAATATGCAAAAAATTTTAGAAGGACCTGTAGATTGTAAGCCCTTTTGAAAACAGGGCAACTGTTATTGCCATTAAAGCAAGCATGTTGCTGTATGTCCAATTCTATGTAGAATATAGATGTGTATTCTGTAGAGTTGAGAGTTGTGTTTATGTCAGCAGTTTTACCAGATCTAAAAAGCTAGAGTCTTAAAGGGGTTCCCCGGGGCTACAGATATTGATGACCTATCCTCAGGTCATAATATCAGTGTAGGGAACTAAAAGCAGACATCTCCATACACTGTAGTGGCTGTGCTGGGGTACTGCAGCTCAGCTCCTTAGTGATTGAGAGTTTAGGGCAGGTTCACACTTGCGTTAGGGTATTCAGTTTATAACGGAATTTGTAAGACAGGATGCAAAGCAGAAGCCTTTAAGAGGCGGATTTAGACGGATCCGTTATGCCTGCCCTTACACTTCTATTATGACAGATCAAAACAGAATGACTCTTAAAGGCTTCCGTTTTGCATTCCATCTTACGAATTCCGTTATAGTCCGTTATAAACGGAACCTATAACGGAATACCCTAACGCAAGTGCGAACCCGCCCCAAGCTGGAGTATGTCAGCAACTGCACAGAGCAATGAGAAAAAGCTGATTGGTGATGTTGTCAGGTATCAGAACCCCATCATTCTGATATGGATGATCTATCCTGAGCATGGGTCATCAATATCTGTAGCCAAGACAACCCCTTTATATCAATACTCAACAAAATTTCGAATTATGGACATGCTGAATATATTCCTTTTGCATTGTATTTCATGGCAACCCAAAAATATCCTAGAAAGGTATATAAAGTTCAAAGAAGGACAACCTCATAAGAGGTATGGTAGTTCTTCTTGATAATCACAAGATGCAGGGCCACTGGTGTAAATGTGGGTTGCCGATCCAGCAATCTTGCTGATTTCACGCAAGGATCAGGAAGGAATTCTTCAACTATATGGCAAATTGGTCTGTTTTGGGTGGATCAACTATTGTTTTGTAAGGCTAAACGGTTTAACTTGATGGACTTATGTCCTCTTTCAGTTGACTAACTATAACTACTTCATATTCATGTTCACAGTGTAACCTGTTTCTGTAATGAATTGAGCAGAATCATTGAACAACTCTAATATGCAAAATATTAGAAATAAAATAAGATAAAATGGGCAAATATCCATAAGATTATAAGTGCAAATAGCGAGAGATCAACTGACAGCGTAGATTAAATTTGTAGAAATCCAGGGCTGTTTGGACAATCACTACTTGTTAGAAGAATCTCTTGGCAATAAGATGATCCCAAACCGGACACCCCACCGCAGCGGTTAGTTGTAATCTGCAGGTTTACCTGGCAGTAAATGTTAAATTAACCCTGCGGCGCCACCACAGGGGAATTTAAGAAATGCGCTATTCTCATTCAAATCAGTGGACAGGAACCTCCAACGTGAGATACGCTGTTTTGTAGTCGCTCGCCACTCTGGCCCAAAAGATGAGAATTATTTCCCAATAGGAAATTTCAAAATTGTTTTGAAAAATATTTTTGGGCTATTTTGATTTAACGAAGACATGTCACCATTTTCCCTTTTTGACTTTGGCACCGGCACAGTGAGGATTTCTTGCAGTCGTCCCTGCTCTGACATCTTCATAGCACATGTATTCATGTTACTGCTGCCGGATTTCAGAGCCAGTCATCAGCGCAGTGAGGATGCCTGGCCCTGTCAGTCTCAATGGGAAATGGCAAAGATGAAGAGGTGCTCCGAGGGGTTAGGGTTAGTTCACACGACCGTATGGCTTTTTCAGTGTTTTGCGGTCCGTTTTTCACAGATCCGTTTTTCAGTTTTTTGTTTTCATTGTGTTTCCGTTTCTGTTCCGTTTTTCCGTTCCGTTTTTCCGTATGCCGTGTACAGTATACAGTAATTACATAGAAAAAATTGGGCTGGGCATAACATTTTCAATAGATGGCTCAGAAAAAAACTGAACGGATACGGAAGACATACGGGTGCATTTCCGTATGTGTTCCATTTTTTTTGCGGACCCATTGACTTGAATGGAGCCACGACCCGTGATTTACGGCCAAATATAGGACAAGCTCTATCTTTTAACGGAATGAAAAAAACGGAAATACGGAAACGGAATGCATACGGAACACATGCCAGTTTTTTTGCGGAACCATTGAAATGAATGGTTCCGTATACGGAGCGTATACGGAACACAAAAAAACGGCCCGTACACCCGCAAAAAAAACGTTCGTGTGAACTAGACTCTGAGCATCTCATTTGCATATAACAAAATAAAAATGATATTTTACGTTTTTGGCATTGATCATTGCTGTAAATTATCCGCCAACGTGCAGATGATTTCCATGGACAATGGGTAATAAGCAGGGACTTGTGCAAGCAGAATACTGTTTTAAATAATCTGGAAGTGTGCCTTATCATGTTATTTTCCTATTTATTATTTTCTTATAATAATGTGCCAGTTACTTAGCTTTCCTGAATGAGTGGCCCCTTCCCCCCTCCCCCATCATTGCTTCATAAAAAAAAAAAAATGAAGAACATTAAAACCAGATTTCTTCTGAACAAGCTTTATTCCTGTCAGATCCAGTTTATTTCAATGACCAATTTACGTAAACAGATAACTTACCCTATGGCGCGGGCAATCTGATGGAAAACAATAATCAAATGCTCATGCTCGGAGACTTAACATTAAAAGAGTAGGATCATTTGTTATAACCCGATCCATATTCTAGGGCTTCTGTTGCTAATTAAAGTGTGTGTACGGAGCCAGCCAGTATACGCGAGCTAGCAATGCTTTTCCATACAGCAATGATGTCATGAAGATGACCAGGAGTACAGATAGATTGTATTTGTTTTTATTGGAGTGTAGCACGTTAATTGGTTCCTGGATGTTCCGGATACAAGAGAGCTGTCACGCTTTAGTGTGGGAGGGAAACCCCACACCGAACATAGGAGGGAAAGGGAAAAGGAAATAATGCCTGAAAACTTAGGGAAGGAAGATGGACACCTCCTAGTGAAAACCCTAATCCCATAAAGTCCTATATAACCCTAAAGGACCCTGGTACTAGTGAATGGAATTAGACATCCTGTTCCTCCAAAAGGAAAGATGAACGTGAGTCTCCCTAAGGCCTAATACAAAACAAGAAAGAAATGCAAAAGCCAAAATACAAAGGGAAAGGTAGCACTTAACTTCTAAGAAGCTATGGCAGCACCAGGAACTCAGCCGAGATCCAAACACCAGCTATCCACAGGTCTAATTGAGCTATAAACGGCACAGCATTGTGGGAGAAACAACTATACATAGGAAAAGTTAAATGACCACAATAGCAACACCTGGAGGTTATGGGTGTGGTCAGTACCAGAAATGACACAGACGCCTATTGATCCACAAGGTAAACATGTCAAATCAAACCATGTGTTGCCAGTCTCAAAGATCTCCTGCCACTCACTGTCGCAGGGACGTCCGTATGTCTCGGTACGTCTGTGACAAGAGCGCTATATAGCGCCATAGAAATTAGCCTTCTAGTCCACCTCACTTCCAATGGTGACCTATGCTTTCAGTACAACAAAACATTCTCTTAGGTCCTTCCGAATTTTACTAGCGCTCATAAAGGCCCATGCACACAGGCTGATGATCGGACAAGCTATTGGACTCCTTCCCAACCATCTGCCCATGTCAACAGGTGATATGGTCAGTCAATACGCTTGTTTGTCATTGATCAAATTTTTTATGGTGGCAATCACTTGTCACCAGAACATGGTCTTGTGTAAATAGGGTTGTGCTGTCGATCATACCAATGATCGGTCCATGTAAATAGAGCTAAGTGAGCACCGATCAATTTACAATATTGTCAATCAGCACTAATTAGCGGCAGAAAATCTGCCACTGTGAGGCTACATTCACACTACGGTTTTAAGAAGAATGGTAGTTTATAGGGTTCTTCACATGTTTAGGACATGTCTTATTTCATCTGTTTTCATGGACCGACATCCCCCATACAATTAAAGGGGACTGTTTTTAACCTCCATTTATGGAAAAGGGAACCAGAGGGGTAAAAAAGGCAGTTAAAATGTCATGAGAATGTAGCCTAAATGGGCCCAAACTCTTTTGGACTATACCTCCTGATTATAGTCATAGTTTTTTCTTCCGACCATTTTCTACCCTAAGCTTTCCATCTGGTGTAAATTGGCGTACGCGTGGTAAGAGACTTTCATTCGAATTACTCTTGTCTGGCTGTACACTATACATACTTCATACATACTATAGGGGGTGTATACTTATATTCGGCTATGTTTAGAGTGACGTCACACATTTCCTCCTTTAGTGGTTTTGATTTAAGACAAAGAAAGCATAATGAATGCTAACATACCAGTTAAAATAAATCTAATAGACGTCTAATCACACCAAAAATTATAGTGCAAGACGAGACTGTTAAAATAAAGAGAGAAAGAAGAACAATCCCAGACAGACAGTAGTAGCCTCTACAAAGTGAGGACTCCTATTTTTTTTTTAATCTTCAACATTTCATCCTGAAGAGTAGGCCTTTATAAATCTATAGGAGGAACACAAAATACCACATATAAAAGAACCCGATCTGGCAGCCATTTTAAATTCTGTGTTTTGCTAGTGTAGGGAGAGGTTGCTGTGTGGAGCAGGGACAGGCTGTTAGGGACACTAAACGCTTGCTAATAGGGCCACAAAAGTCCTTTTAAGGACTTATATAGGTGTGCTATCGATAGGTGTGATATACTTATAATATACTTTCTAACATAGAAAGTATATTATAGTGCATGTGTATTGTGCAGCAGTTGTGTGCGGTTCTGCTGCGATACCGCAGCTATATAGAGCGACAAACGCTATTGGAACAATCAATTGCAATGGGTGTGATATACCTGTTGCCCCCCAAAAAAAGAATTGAGGGGTGTGATATACCTTCTTCCACAAAATACTGATTGAGGGCTGCGATATATCTTTTGCCCCAAATAAACAGGGTGGTGTGATATAACTGTTGTGGCAAAAAAAAACAATTGAGGGGTGTGATATACCTGCTTCCACAAAATACTGATTAAGGGGTTCGATATACCTGCTTCCACCAAATATTGATTGAGGGCTGCGATATACCTGCTTCCACAAAATACTGATTAAGAGGTTGGATATACCTGTTTCCACCAAATATTGATTGATGCCTGCAATATACCTGCTTCCACAAAATACTGATTATAGGGTTTGATATACCTCCCTCCACCAAATATTGATTGAGGCCTGCGATACACCGGCTTCCACAAATACTGTTCTTCTTCTCTAGGGATTTAGGCACAGGGTCATTTTGAAATTGACAGGCAGAGGAAGAGGCAGGCCATTCCGCATGGGTGGTAGGGGTCGGGCAGGTGCACCAGGCCGGAGCCTAAGTGGGAAGTTGGAAAAGGCGCGTGAGATTACTTCAAATGGCACACCAGAGTTGGTTGAGTGGCTCACTCAGCCTTTCGCTTCTGCATCCTCCTCATCCTCTGTATCTGCACCCTCCTCACTCTCTGCTGTGTGCACCCCCAAATACACCACCACCACCACCACCACCACCACCATAGCCCCTCCACTCGAGTCAGAGGAATTATTTTCCCATCCATTCCAAGATCTTACCGATGCGCAGCCATTCTTGACCTCGGATGAGGAAGAGGAGGTAGCAACGGTCGCCACCTGGCGGTCTGACGACAGTACCCAGATCAGCCCAAGGAGGGAGGTCCCTGCTGTTGCTGTCTACTCCGACATCTCAAATGTCAGTGGCGGTGAAGGTGACGATAATGACGTGTCGATGGACGTCACGTGGGTGCCCACAAGAGAGGAAGAGAAGGGGAGTTCAGAGGGAGATATGGAGCAGCGGAGAAGGAGAGGAAGCAGGCAGAGCTCGCAGGGCACGGGCACAGTAGGAAAAAAGCAGACTGCAAATGTATCTGGAGCGAGCCATCCACCATGCACAGTCACTTCTGGCGCTCCCAGGACGCCGACACATGGCTCTGCAGTGTGGGCTTTTTTTAACGTGTCAGCTGCTGACAATAGTGTTGCCATCTGCAGCCTGTGCGACACATAAGTCGTGGTAAGCCCAACACTCACCTATCGACGACCACCTTAAAAAGGTACCTCGCCTTTCATCACCGAGCCCAGTGGGAGCAACGCCGTCAGAACCCACTAAGCCACACTCCCGGCGCTCCACGTCCTGCCTCTTCTCCTTCTCCTCTCTCCTCCCATTTGTCCTCCACTCCATCTTCCACCGTGCCATCGTCGCATTTATCTGGCAGAAGGCAGGCTTCCATGGCCCAAATGATCTAGCGTAAAAAGTTGATGACGACGGATATCCCTCTTATCCAACGACTGACCGCTGGCTTGTCGGAACCGCTAGCCCGCCAACTACTGCCATATAAACTGGTGGATTCTGATGCCTTTAGAAAATTTGTGGCCATTGGTGTACCGCAATGGAAGGTCCCCGGAAGGAAATATTTCTTCCAGAAGGGCATTCTAGAGCTATATGGCCACGTTCAGCGGCAAGTGAATATATCTCTGGCACACAGTGTCGGTGCCAAGATACATATGACCACAGACACGTGGTCTAGCAAACACGGGCAGGGAAGGTACATAACTTTTACTGCCCACTGGGTGAACCTTCTGGCGGCCGTCAAGCATGTACCCCATGGCACCCGTGTGGATTTGGTGTTACCATCACGGATTGCAAGCAGGCCTACCTCTTCTTTTCTTCCTCCTACTTCATCCTCCATCTCCTCCTTGGCTGACTCCTCCTTTTCCATTGCTACCGCCTCTTTCGCTGTGCCCCCTAAGCTCCCCAGAACCTATTCGACGTGCCAGGTGAGATGTTGTCATGCTGTGCTGCGGCTGTTGTGCCTGGAAGCCAAGAGCCACACCGGTCCTGCACTGCTTTCAGCTCTGCGGTCACAGGCCGATCACTGACTAACCCCGCTCAATTTGACAGTTGGTAAAGTGGTGGACAACCTGCTGAGCATGCTGAAACAGGGCAAAATGACACACGTGCCAGGCATGGCACATGTCCTGAACTTAGTCGTGCAGTGATTAGTTGCCAAATTCTACGGGGTCCAGGACATCTTGCAGCAGGCTATCTGGCCATTTTAGAAGATCTTACACAGCCATGGCTCACCTTGCTGACGTTCAGTGGCAACACCACTTGCCTGTCAGACGTCTGATTTGTGACAGCCCGACGCGCTGGAACTCCACCTTGTATATGCTTGATTGGCTGCTCAAGCAGCAATGTGCCGTTAACGACTACCCTTACAAACTCTTTGGCAGGACAGGTTCTGGGGAGCTTGGTTTATTTTCACTGCGCCAGTGGCTGCTCATGCGAGAAGCATGCAGACTTCTGCAGCCATTTGATGAGATCACCCAACTGGTCAGTCGCAGCCAGGGCGCCATCAGTGACATCGTACCGTATGCCTTCTTTCTGGAGTGTGCATTGCGTCATTGATCAAGCCGTCGAGAAGCAGGAGCAGGAAGATGAGGAAGTCGCAATACTGAATGAATTCCCAGGGGAGCCTACTCCGTCTGAGACAAGTCAGCAGGAGTCTGAAGAGGAGTCAGAGAAGGATGGTGGCTGGGGGGAGGAGGAGGTGGAGCAAGAAGAGCAGGCTTTGAGGGGGACATTAAACTTTTCGGGGATCCCTGGTGTTGTCCGTGTCTAGGGAAAGGAGACCGAGGACGACATTCTCCTGGGCGATGAACAGGAGTCGGGGCACTCCACCGCTTCCAATTTAGTGCAAATGGGGGCCTTCATGCTCCAGTGTTTGAAGCATAAAGGGCAAGGACCAGTACTGGGTGGCAACGTACTTAGACCCCCAGTACAAACACAAAATGGCAGACATGTTACCAGCATCACAGAGGGCTCTCAGAATGCAGCATTTCCAGGCCTTATTATATTTAGGTTAAGATTCAACTTTTATTTATATCAATAAAATAAATGAGACAGTAGAGTAAAGTGAACTCCTGCGCTATTTAGGGAAGGAAGATAGGGTCTAGATAGATAAGAATAAGCCTGCTAGCTTTCCTGTATTGTAGGGGGCATATTGTATATATTGGGGATGAGCCTGATCAGACCAGTAAATCTCCCTATTTGCTAACCCTACTTGACCTAGTCTAGTCAGTTGAAGTGCCTCAATGGCTGGGGGTCGTCCTTCTAAGGACGAGTGCCCCGACTACAGCCATTGAGGCACTTCAACTGACTAGACTAGGTCAAGTAGGGTTAGCAAATAGGGAGATTTACTGGTCTGATCAGGCTCATCCCCAATATATACAATATGCCCCCTACAATACAGGAACGCTAGCAGGCTTATTCTTATCTATCTAGACCTCATCCTCCTTCCCTAAATAGCGCAGGAGTTCACTTTACTTCACTTGTCTCATTTATTTTATTGATATAAATAAAAGTTAAATATTAACCTAAATATAATAAGGCACACTCGGTACAGACTATATACTATTTTTGAGACTACTGAGAGTATTTATGAGTGGGTCTACCTAACTTGAACACCAACTATAAACGTATGAAATATTTCCAGGCCTTGCTGCGAGAGATTCTGCATTCTGCTGTTGCTGGCGCTGGCAGAGGAATTTCCACCCACAGCAAAACAGGTGCGGGTACAATCCTACCGCGCCTGCAAGAAGAGGGCAGCTTGAAGATGTGTTGGTCACTTCGGATATGAGATCATTCTTGCAGCCAACCCATCGACAGCCACCCTCCGGATCGAGCCTCAGAGAACGCGTAGACCGACAGGTGCCCGACTACATCGGGTTAATAGCCGATGTGGACGCTCTTAGAAGCGAGAAACCCCTGGACAACTGGATGTGCAGGCTTGACCTGTGGCCAGAGCTGGCCCAATTTGCCATGGAACTCTTGGCTTGCCCTCTCGTCTAGTGTCCTGTCCGGAAGGACGTTCAGCACAGGAGGGGGATCGATAAGCGCACTCGCCTAGCTCTCGACAGTGTGGACTACCTCACATTTCTAAAAATGAATGAGGAATGGATCTTGGAGGAATTTAACACCTGTGACAACCACGTGTAATTGTATTTCCTCATACCAGCCCACACATATCCGCCACCACCCAGAACAAAGAATGGTCCTTGTGTTATGTATATACAGCGGCATAAAAGGCCTTTTCTGTCAGGTGAATGCCTATTTTTGGGGCCTGTACTCCAGTGACCTACAGTAAAATTTTTATCCAGTGACCGCCTAATATACCTCCAGCCACATAATCACAAAGTCCTTGCATAAAACACACCGAGTGCATATAACCTTAGGGGACTTGAACATGCAATTGTTTGATCACTTGTACTATACACTGCAATACTTCTGTATTGCTGTCTATAGTAATTTTACCAATCTTTTTTTTACACAATGCCTCTGACAGACTTTGGGAGCCTTCAGCTAGTTCCCAGCAGCCATACCCCCGGTATCAGAGGGGGTGCCAGGATTCAGATGCCCGTCGATGTGATATTAATGACCTATCCTGAGGATAGGTCATCATTATATTTACCTGAATAACCCCTTTAAGTTTTGACTTTTTGAGTTTTGCTCTCTTGAAAGTTTTTTACCCTAATGTTTTACCTTAGTCTTCTCTATACAAAAAAATTGTTGTGTAACAGTGTTTTTCTGCCCTTATGCGTTTTTACTGGAGTTTTTTGTAGTAAAAACACCAGCTCCAGATGTTAGAAGAATGTCTCTGGGAAATATGAAATGCAGGACATATATTTTTTGTTGTTGATGTTTTTGTTCATTAGGTGGCTTTTTTTTGTCTTTCTTGTTTCTTTTTAAAAACACAGCATGCTGGAGCTCACGTTTTTTCAGGCATTTTGACATCACTATATGTGCAAACAATTACCAGAAAAACATCACAAAAGCTACAGCGAAACAAACATAGGTGCCAAAAAACATAAGCGCTTATTCTGCAGATTTCTTACTGGTGAAAAAACCCCCACCAGATCTATACTTGTAAAGAGGCATACAAAAATGCAATTTGGCGGAGATTTAGTATGACTAGTATAAACGAGTATAAAGGGAAATTGTCTTAGTTACTCATAGCAACAAATCAGATTCCACCTTTCATTTTTCAAAGATGCTTTTAAAAATGAAAGGTGGCATCTGATTGGTTACTGTGGGCAACTAAGCCAGTTTTCCTTACACCAGTTTGATACGTCTTCTCACTTATTTGTAAGTATGTTGTACTGACAAAATAAAAATTCTAAAGACTCCTAAATTCATAGTTACTCATTATAGCTAAACTCAAACTGATAAGAATATGGCTTTATGAGATCAGGAGATCGGCGATCTGGTGAGAATTGATACTCTGCAAACAGACAGATTTTTAACCCCTGTATCTCAAAAAACGCTGAAGTTTTTTTAATGAAGACTAGAGATAAGCGAATTTCAAAAAAAATTGATTCTTTCCGAAAAGATTAGATCCAAATTAATTTGTGGCTAATCGCGTTAAAAAACTGCTATTTCCTGGATGAAGAGAGCCTGTATAGTGGTGATGTCCGGTTCATGAACGAATCGTTCTTTTGAATCGATTCTTTTCACTGACCCGGAGGAGTCGATTCACCTGACTGAGCTGATCAGTGTGAAACAGCTGAGTCAGATAGCAGAGCAATAGCAGAGACTCTGGCAGCAGGGAGTGTAATATGATCCTAGAGTGGAAGCCAGCCCCGCCCATCCCCGCCCTGCAACCAATCAGAGCTAAGGCACACGCAGTGCAGGGAGTCACAGACCCTCTGAGCTGTGGCCCCCCAGTGCACCCATTGGATGCAGCATACACTGAGTCTAAGAATCGAATGAGTGTACTTAGTAGATTTATTAGATTCTTTGAGTTAAAAGAATCGTGTGTCACCTCCCTAACCAGGAGCTGTCTGGAGCGGATGCGGCCAGGCTTGCCCGCCTACCGGAGGAAGCGGTAGATGTCTCTTCCGGATCTTGGCTAGGCAGTAGCTGCTGACTCTCCTCTAGTAGCTTGTCCTCACTGTATAGTGGAGCTGAGCCCACAGCATATAGTACTGGCTGAGAGAACAGAAAAGCACCGAGGCAGGTTGAGGACAGGTGAGGGCACAGGGCCTGCTCCTGGGCCATGCCAACTAAGTATTGTGTCTGATGAACCCACCGACTCTTGGCTGGGGGTGTCTGATTTCACTTGCAACAAAGTCGAAGATCGAGTCAACCATTCAAGAACCGCTGGGTTGCTGGTCACGACACGACCGCTAGCTGACACTGGGGGCTCAGGCCTCTCGAAGTGACCCCTGCTGCCATGCCCCTTACTCTGCTGTGACCTGTGCCTGCGCCAGAAGCATATAGGCCTGTGCCCTTCCCCTGTGCAGGACTTGTAACTTCTCTTCCTGATATACTGTTAGATCAAATAAGTAAATAAGAAGGAAATTAATACATGCCAAAAAGGGCTTTAATTTTCTCACTTCACCATACAAAGGCTAATAAGCCTTTTTTCTTTTTCCCCACTAATACACACCAAAAAAAGGCTTTAGAACATATAACTGTGGCTGTGAACGTCAAATAAAGTTTTTTTCTATTAATACATGCCAAAAAGGGCTTTATTTTCTCACTTCACCACACAATGGCTAATAAGCCCCCCCCCCCCCAATAATTCATGCCAAAAAAAGAACATATATATAACTGCACCGCACAAGGGCTCTTAAGACCCCAATAACGAGAACAGTTTGATAGAATTACAGAGGTATTGCAAACCTGAAATGAGCAGCAGTATAATGGCAATTTGGATCTGCAGTCAGTGCAGCAAGGTGTAATAGGGTTGTTCCTATTACCCAGGCTGTGCACTCCCCTATTGAACGCTGTTCTGCTTCAATACTGTGGAATATTTCCCCCCTATCTTCTCCCTACACTTCTAATGCTTGTTCCCTGAACTTCTATTGAGCAAAATATTAGTTTTCAAGTCTTTTCTACCACTGTCCCTAGCGCCTGCTAACATCTCTCCCTGCACTGTGTACACTGGAAAATGGCTGAATCCAAGATGGCTGAGGCTATATATAGGGCTGTGACATCACAGGGCTGGCTGATTGGCTGCATGCATGGCATTGTGGGTGATCCCTCGTTCCCAGAGTTCCTTGCTCCATGTCCTAACTTGCAGCAGCCATTTTAGGAAAAAAATGTGATTCGTTACCACAAAGCGTGAGGAAATTCAGATTCAATGCAAATTAAATAATTCCTGAAATTCGGATCGAATTCCACTTCGTCAGCTTCGATTCGCTCATCTCAAATGAAGACCAGTGGAGTAAAATACAATCATAAAAAAAATTGTCCCGAATGTGTTCATAGCTTTTAAAAGAACAATTGCCCTTTAACAGTAACCATATGGCATCAAGCACAGGAGGCCTGTATGGTGGCACAGGGAGCCTTTGACTTTGTACTACAAACCAGTCATGATGCCTTCATGCGGCACTGTACCACAGGAGATATTCTCCTCCACATTTAGACCTTCTAGTGGAGAATTCTCCCTCTTATTTTATACAGAATTTGACACTTTCATATCCTTTTGAATGAAATCATAGACATAAGTATGGACACTAGGTCCACAAATACCTCTATGAGTGATTATGGCTTATGGTTTTCTACAGCTCGGAGGTTGTACAAAGCCGTAATATGGTCGCGTGCATGAGGCCTTGGTGTGACTTCCAGCTAAAGTCCATACCTATAAATGGAATGGCTATCAATGTGCAAGTGTTTTCTCATGACATCATGAGTCTGTGACATTGAAAAATTAGAGTCTTTAACGTGAAGTTTTTGAAACACACCAGACCTGTTCTAGGAAATAATGAGCGCTGTGTAGTGGCACTGAGGTTTTTATTGATACACCTTCATATTCTTACAAGTAATACCCTGTGCTGTTATAATTTTTGCATCCCGTTTTGTGTATTTTCAAGTTATGTTAATTGTTGTTACTGCTGAGCGAATCAGGGAAAATTCGATTTGCTGCTAAGCTGAATTTCCTTATGCTTCGTGGTTGAGAGTAGATTTTTTTTTTAAAAGGATCCGCTAAAAATATGGATGACGTCCGTTTGCATTCCATATTTTGTGGAACGGAACAGCTGGCCCCTAATAGAACATTACCATCCTTGTCCGTAAAGCGGACAATAATAGGACATGTTCTATTTTTTTGAAAGAGGTAGTTTCTGAGGCTAGCATTTGGATTTTGGATAACTTTTTGGAGTACATACAACTTTTTATTGTATTCTTTGGGAAACAGAATGATTAAAAATGAACAGCAATTTAGGCATTGCTTTTTTTTTATTATTTTTTATGATGTTTACTATGTGGGATAATTACTCTGATCATTTTATTGTACTTTTTTTTTTAAGTTTAACAAAAAATCTAAAATATCTTTTTGACATAAACTTCCGTATTACAGTGTATTATGTCTGTACGTGTAAAACTTACAGGCAGCCTATTAGACCTTGCCTTACTTGGTAGCCCTGAAGGCCGTTGTTAGGCCCCGGGCTGCCATCTCTACCCATTAAAAACCCAGTGATTACTTTCATGGTGGGAAAAGTGGTGACTTAACTCTCTAACTATCTAGATTCCATGGTCAGCATATACCACAGCATCTAAGGAGTTAAACTATCAGATTTGGAGTTGCCTCCAATCCCGACAGTGAGATCATGTTGCCTGCTGTATAACAAGTGATGGTGCAAGCACAGCTGATGAGCTAGCGCCATAATAGTTTGGCTCACATGGTATACTATTACAGGCCAGGGTAGCAGGGGGTTAAAAAAGTGGTCTATTTTCTTCCATTGTAAAGTACCCGTATATTTTGGTGCTTATTAGCAACTTCTGTGAAATTTTTGAGATTTTCAACCCAAGATTTTGGAGTCACACCTTAGTTTTTCTGTGCTCCAGACAGTAAGAAAAAGTTGCATAAAAATAAATCTTTACTAATTCAGTCATATAATAACTACATGAATAAATGTATAATTCATAAAGCCGGAAACCATGAGAAAGTTGCTGAATCATGTTCGATCCAATGAGATTATATCATTTATGCTCATGATTCAAGCACATGGGAAAGCAGATTTTACACAGTTATTATATGGCATTACACCATTTATGACAATAGCTTGGGTTTTAATTACATTATTGTTATTATTTAAGTGAAGTCAGGAATCAAGATGGATCATGAAGAAAATAAGTCTGTGGGGGATGGTCGGGTCACAAGCTAGGCAGTCAAAATAATACTCAGACAAGCTGACAGAAACGCATTACAACAAGTCTAAATCCAGCTGACATCAGCAGGTGTGTGGTTGCACGTCTTATCCGTGAGACAGAGGAGCTCTATTACATTTCTAAAATGAAAGCCTAATGTTCAGCTCGGATGGTTGAAAATGCAATAGCAGGAGGACAAGTGTCACATGTTACAATGCCTAGAATTTAAAGGCTATGTACATTTTTGTAGTTGTACAACAAATAGTTTTCGTTCATTCCTACAGTGCATCTAAAGTAACAAATAAACAAACATTGAAATAGATATGATAAATAATATTGTGCTACTGGTGTTTACATCTCCTTTGCAGATCTGGGTGTCTCCATGGTTACAGACTACAAATAAAGCAGGTGTAGTCTGGTCCTGCAGTCATACTGTCTTGTACTTGTCCCCTTGTTCTTACTAATGTACTTTACCAAAACTTCTATAACTTTTAATATTATATTTAGAGATGAGCAAAGTTTGGAAAAATTTGATTCAGACGATTTGCTTAAGTTTGTCAAAAAAGTCGCTCAGAATGAATGTGTCACGAATCGCAATAACTCTGGTATACCCAGGCCACTCTGTCTAATCATATGCATCCCACTTGATGGGATCGGGAAGCAGTGAATGCTGCACTTCCTGGGTTCTGTACTCACCCTTTCTGGTCCTTTGCTGTCAGCTGTGCCGTGGCTGAGCACTGCGTGAGGGCGTTTTGTGAAAGGTCCTTTTCCTCCAGGTCATCAAAGAAGAAGACAGAAGAGAAGCCGGGCTGCGCGAACAAGTGGATGAGGTGAGTTAAATTATTTTTTATTTGTTTTTAACCCCTCCATCCCTATTTTACTAAGCATTCTGTATTAAGAATGCTATTATTTTCCCTTATAACCATGTTATAAGGGAAAATAATAATAATCGGGTCCCCGTCCCGATCATCTCCTAGCAACCATGATTGAAAATCGCACCGCATCCGAACTTGCTTGCGGATGCTTGCGATTTTCACGCAGCCCCATTCACTTCTGTGTGGCCTGCGTTGCGTGAAAAATACACAATATAGAACATGCTGCGATTTTCACGCAACACACAAGTGATGGGTGAAAATCACCGCTCATGTGCACAGCCCCATAGAAATGAATGGGTCCGGATTCAGTGCGGGTGCAATGCGTTCACCTCACCCGTGTGAAAACTCACCCGTGTGAAAGAGGCCTAAATCACAGTCATTGTTTGGCTAACAGAAGCAGTTAAATATCAATGTAGACATGCCACAAACAGTAGAATGGGGCAGGTATATCACCCCACTTTGTGTATCACAACTTAGTAGAATTGCTTATCTATTAATCAATGTGAATACGCCACAAACAGTAGAATGGGGCAGGTATATCACCCCACTTTGTGAATCAGGGGCTAATAGAATTGGTTATCTTATCTATTAATCAATGTGGACACCCCAATGTGGATACCATTAAATTAGATTGCTCTGTGCCCAAGGCCTCATTTTGAAAGATGGAAGGATGTGATCTGACAGAAGGGGTCTCATTTACAGATTGTTTCGTTAAGATGCGGCAATGTCTATTAAGGTAATACAGAGGTTAACACAGAACAAACTGTATAGTAAGGGTTGGGTAAATGGGAAGGTGGGGATTAGGCCTTGGAGGAGTCGTCCTTGTAGAGCGGCTGTATCGTTATTTCCTTTGATTGTCATTGTTTACTATGCAAATCTACTTATGTACCAAATGTTTATCTTATTATCTTATGAAAATCAATAAAAAGACAATTGAAAAGAAAAGATTGCTCTGTGCCCCACACAGCGATTGATTCCACAGATTAATTCAATGGAATAAGTCTTAATAGCTCAGCAAGTGACCTAGATAAACACGCCTGGATATTACACTGCCTGTTGACAATGAGTCTGATGCACGGTAAGTCTATGTATATCAGAACAGATTAAGTATGAATGGCACAGCAGTTGAACAAGATGCACAGGGCGATCGCAGGGACAGTGCAAGCTGAGTGTAGTTTCCCTATGCACTCTCTATGGTGTCTAAAAGCTCCCTATGATCTCCCTACACCGTCCCTAACCAATATTCTACAATCAAAAGCTTTTTTTAAACACTGTCCCTAGCGCTTATCACATCTCTCCCTATACTCAGCTCACAGTGAAATAGCGGAGACCTCGCGGGATGAGGCTTTTAAAGGGCTGTGACATAACTGGGGATGGCTATCGGCAGATTGGCTGGCTGCATGACATTATAGGTCATATATGTTCCCAGGCTTCTTACCTCCATTTTGTAACACATGTAGCCACCATTTTAGGCAAAAAAGATCAAGGAAATTTGTTTTAGTTGCAAATCTAATTTTTCCTAAACTTCAGATCGAATTCCACTTTGGATGCTTCAATTCGCTCATCTCTAATTAGTAAAACTCAGTGCCAAAGGTTTCACTTGCAGGTTTTGTTGGAGGACCCGTCACCTCTCCTGACATGCCTGTTTTAATCGCTACTTTCATTCCTCATGTAAGAACAATTCTGGAGCATGAATTCTTATGACTCACTGTTTAGCCATTCCTTTATTATGCCTGCTAAAAGTTATGGATTAAATACTACCAGTTTGCAGCAAATGTCCAGCTGGATGTTACCAGTTGGGAAGCGAGGGTTGTCCCTGCCCAGTCTTACATCCAATCAATGCTGTCATTGTCACTCTGTGCCGGGACACCCCCCCGACTGGTAACACCCAGCTGAACCTTTATTGCAGGCTGCTAGCAATTCATTTATCACTTCCAGCAGGAAAAATAAGAATGAGAGTAGTTAACCATGCCGGGAATGGTTACAGGTCCTCTAAGTTCTCAGTTTGTAAAACACACTTAAAGAGATTTAATATGAATTATCTGGTAGTTTAATATCATTATGTGTTGATAATATTTCCATGTAAAGTTTTTCTTTAATTAATTCAGAACCCATCTGGCAGAACATTTGGGGAAGCTTAACCTCACTGTCAGCAGGTGTTTACTTCCTAGTTCTGTGTGAACAGATACATCATGTCTAATCGGTCACCTGGTGCTGCCCGTAATCACAGGGAGGGATTTTTTTTTGTACTTCTGTACACATTTATTCTAATACTTTCCATCGATGAGAAGCTGATGAGCTCATGCAGGGATCATTCCATTTAAATAACATAAACATGCTGACTCGAGGAATTCTCTCCTCCATTGTCCATGCTCTCCTGACAGCAGATTATCGGAGAACCATCCCTTTAATGACTCAGTAGCAGATGGGCTCCATTTATATTTTCCCTTAATACTTTTGTTTAGCAAAAAAAAGTTCCCCTTTTTTAGTATGAATGTGTCAAACCATATGTTTCTGATTTTACAAATATTTGGGAATTTTATAAACATTTTCAGAATACCAAGGGCTTTTCAGCTCTTTCAGCAGGTCCCTGAAATGTATGATTTGTACATTATTTTAACGGTGCACTTTATTCTGTGTTTTCAGGAAGCAGTAAACATTTAGTAGCATTTTACCTGTGTATATTATAGTAGAGAATAGAGATACATTTGTAACATTCAGTGTGTATATTACAGTAGAGATACATGTGTAACATTATGTGTGTATATCATAGTAGAGATACATAGAAACATAGAATGTGTCGGCAGATAAGAACCATTTGGCCCATCTAGTCTGCCCAATATATCTGAATACTATGAATAGCCCCTGGCCCTATCTTATATGAAGGATAGCCTTATGCCTATCCCATGCATGCTTAACCTCCTCCACTGTATTTGCAGCTACCACTTCTGCAGGAAGGCTATTCCATGCATCCACTACCCTCTCAGTAATGTAATACTTCCTGATATTACTTTCAAACCTTTGCCCCTCTAATTTAAAACTATGTCCTCTTGTAGCAGTTTTTCTTCTTTTAAATATTCTCTCCTCTTTTACCTTGTTGATTCCCTTTATGTATTTAGCAGTTTCTATCATATCCCCTCTGTCTCTTCTTTCTTCCAAGCTATACATGTTAAGGTCCTTTAATCTTTCCTGGTAAGTTTTATCCTGCAATCCATGTACCAGTTTAGTAGCTCTTCTCTGAACTCTCTCCAAAGTATCGATATCCTTCTGGAGATATGGTCTCCAGTACTGAGCACAATACTCCAAATGAGGTCTCACTAGTGCTCTGTAGAGCGGCAGGAGCGCCCCCCTCTTTCTACTGGTAATGCCTCTCCCTATACACCCAAGCATTCTGCTAGCATTTCCTGCTGCTCTATCACATTGTCTGCCTACCTTTAAAGGGAACCCGTCACCAGTTTTATGGTGTCCTAACTAAGGGCAACATAAATAAGTGACTGATTCTCTTAGCAAAATGCTGGGTCACTTTCTTTAATTGACCCAGTCAATCTGCCAACATCTTGTATTGAAAAGCTCCTGCTGATAATGATGAGTCCTGAATATTCATGAGCTCCTGACTCTCCCCGCCCACTTGCTGCTGAATGACATTTTTTTTCCATATGAATCAGCAGCAGGTGGGCAGGGGAGTGGCTATAGCTCTGAATTAAATATATGCTGGACTCAATGACGTCACGCTGGACTCAAATCAGCTCATTAGCATGCAGCATCTTTGTGTGTATATTATGAGGTAACCATCTGTCACACCAGTAAGTGACTACATCTAAGGTACTTTTTAGTAGTTAATGATTGTATATAATTAGTTAGATTATAATCAAATATCCACATGACAGGTTCCCTTTAAGTCTTCTGAAATAATGACCCCTAAATCCCTTTCCTCAGATACTTAGGTTAGGACTGTATCACTGATTTTATATTCTGCTCTTGGGTTTTTACGCCCCAGGTGCATTATCTTGCACTTATCAACATTAAATTTTAGTTGCCAGATTTTTGACCATTCCTCTAGTTTTCCTAAATCCTTTTCCATTTGGTGTATCCCTCCAGAAACATCAACCTTCTTACAAATCTTTGTGTCATCAGCAAAAAGACACACCTTACCATCGAGGCCTTCTGCAATTTCGCTGATAAAGATATTAAACCATATGGGTCCCAGAACAGATCCCTGAGATACATTTGTAACATTTTACCTGTGTATACAGTGAGGAACAGAAGTATTTGATCACCCTGCGATTTTGCAAGTTCTCCCACTTAGAAATCATGGAGGGGTCTGAAATTCACATTGTAGGTGCATTCCCATTCTGAAAGACAGAATAAAATAAAATAAAAATCAGGAAATCGCATTGTATGATTTTTAAAGAATTTATTTGTCTTGCACTGCTGAAAATAAGTATTTGAGCACCTGAGAAACAGCAAGAATTCTGGCTCTCAAAGACCTGTTACTGTGCCTTTAAAGGGTTTCTACCATCAGAATTTCTGTTATGTAGCTGATTGACATTAGCGATGTGCTAATGTCAGCAGTACATAACAGTGTTCTTTTTATATTTGTCCCTGTGGCCGTTCTCCTAAAATACACACTTTTACAATATGCTAATGAGCCTCTAGGTGCAATGTGGGCGTTGATTCAGCACCTAGAGGCTCCATCTACTAACCATTTATCCCGCCCAGGTCCTCCGTCTAGCCCGCCCCGCTCCTCTTGAGTAACGTCCGAGTTCAGAGCATCGTTGACAAAATCCCGCGCCTGCGCCGTCCACTTTTGTATTCGGCACAGGCGCAGTGAGTGAAGGACGCGCTCCTGGTGCTGGCTTCCTACTGCGCCTGCGCCAACTACGTCACAGTGAGGAAGCCGGCACCAGGAGTGAATCAACGCCCACATAGCACCTAGAGGCTCATTAGCATATTGTAAAAGTATGTTTTTTAGGAGAACGCTGGCAGGGACAAATGTAAAAAGAACACTGATATGTAGTGCTGACATTAGCACATCGCTAATGTCAGTCAGCTATATAACAGAAATTCTGATGGTAGAAACTCTTTAAAAAGTCCACATCTACTCCACTCAATAATCTAACTTAGTAGCACCTGTCTGAGCTCTTTAAAGACACCTGTCCACCCCACAGTCAGTCAGACGCCAACTTCTACCATGGGCAAGACCAAAGAGCTGTCAAAAGAGACCAGAAACAAAACTGTTGACCTCCACAAGGCTGGAAAGGGATATGGGGCAATTGGTGAAAATAGATCAACTGTTGGAGCAATTGTTAGAAAATGGAAGAAGCTAAAGACGACTGTCAGTCTCCCTCGGACTGGGGCTCTATGCAAGATCTCACCTCGTGGGGTATCACTGATGATAAGAAAGGTGAGAAATCAGCCCAGAACTACAAGGGAGGAGCTGGTCAATGACATGAAGAGAGCTGGGACTACAGTTTCAAAGGTCACTGTTGGTAGAACACTACGCCGTCATGGTTTCAAATCATGCATTGCACGGAAGGTTCCCCTGCTCAAGTCATCACATGTCCAGGCCCGTTTGAAGTTTGCCTATGACCATCTGGATGATCCAGAGGAGGCATGGGAGAAAGTCATGTGGTCAGATGAGACCAAAGTAGAACTTTTTGGTCTAAACTTCACTTGTCGTGTTTGGTGGAAAAAGAAGGATGAGTTGCATCCCAAGAACACCATCCCTACTGTGAAGCATGGGGGTGGTATCATCATGCTTTGGGAGTGCTTTTCTGCGAAGGGGACCGGGCGACTGCACTGTATTAACCACCTCCGGACCGCCTACCGCAGATGTGCGTTCCGGAGGTGGCAGCCCTGCGCACAGTCACGCATATATGCGTCATCTCGCGAGACGCGAGATTTCCTGAGAACGCGCGCACACAGGCGCGCGCGCTCACAGGAACGGAAGGTAAGCGAGTGGATCTCCAGCCTGCCAGCGGCGATCGCTCGCTGGCAGGCTGGAGATCCGAATTTTTTAACCCCTAACAGGTATATTAGACGCTGTTTTCATAACAGCGTCTAATATACCTCCTACCTGGTCCTCTGGTGGTCCCTTTTGTTAGGATCGACCACCAGAGGACTCAGGTAGGTCAGTACAGTCGCACCAAACACCACACTACACTACACCCCCCCGTCACTTATTAACCCCTTATAAACCCCTGATCACCCATGATCACCCCATATAAACTCCCTGATCACCCCCCTGTCATTGATCACCGCCCTGTCATTGATCACCCCCCCTGTCAGGCTCCGTTCAGACGTCCGTATGATTTTTACGGATCCACGGATACATGGATCGGATCCGCAAAACGCATACGGACGTCTAAATGGAGCCTTACAGGGGGGTGATCAATGACAGGCGGGTGATCACCCATATACACTCCCTGATCACCCCCTGTCATTGATCACCCCCCTGTCACTGATCACCCCCCTGTAAGGCTCCATTCAGACGTCCGCATGATTTTTACGGATACATGGATCGGATCCGCAAAACACATGCGGACGTCTGAATGGAGCCTTACAGGGGGTGATCAATGACAGGCGGGTGATCACCCATATACACTCCCTGATCACCCCCTGTCATTGATCACCCCCCTGTCATTGATCACCCCCCTGTAAGGCTCCATTCAGACGTCCGCATGATTTTTACGGATCCATGGATACATGGATCGGATCCGCAAAACACATGCGGACGTCTGAATGGAGCCTTACAGGGGGTGATCAATGACAGGCGGGTGATCACCCATATACACTCCCTGATCACCCCGTCATTGATCACCCCCCTGTCATTGATCACCCCCCTGTAAGGCTCCATTCAGACGTCCGCATGATTTTTACGGATCCATGGATACATGGATCGGATCCGCAAAACACATGCGGACGTCTGAATGGAGCCTTACAGGGGGTGATCAATGACAGGCGGGTGATCACCCATATACACTCCCTGATCACCCCCCTGTCATTGATCACCCCCCTGTAAGGCTCCATTCAGACGTCCGCATGTGTTTTGTGGATCCGATCCATGTATCCATGGATCCGTAAAAATCATGCGGATGTCTGAATGGAGCCTTACAGGGGGGGTGATCAGTGACAGGGGGGTGATCACCCTGATCACCCCCTGTCATTGATAACCCCCCTGTAAGGCTCCATTCAGACGTCCGCATGTGTTTTGTGGATCCGATCAATGTATCCATGGATCCGTAAAAATCATGCGGATGTCTGAATGGAGCCTTACAGGGGGGGTGATCAGTGACAGGGGGGTGATCACCCTGATCACCCCCTGTCATTGATAACCCCCCTGTAAGGCTCCATTCAGACGTCCGCATGTGTTTTGTGGATCCGATCCATGTATCCATGGATCCGTAAAAATCATGCGGATGTCTGAATGGAGCCTTACAGGGGGGGTGATCAGTGACAGGGGGGTGATCACCCTGATCACCCCCTGTCATTGATAACCCCCCTGTAAGGCTCCATTCAGACGTCCGCATGTGTTTTGTGGATCCGATCAATGTATCCATGGATCCGTAAAAATCATGCGGATGTCTGAATGGAGCCTTACAGGGGGGGTGATCACCCTGATCACCCCCTGTCATTGATAACCCCCCTGTAAGGCTCCATTCAGACGTCCGCATGTGTTTTGTGGATCCGATCCATGTATCCATGGATCCGTAAAAATCATGCGGATGTCTGAATGGAGCCTTACAGGGGGGGTGATCAGTGACAGGGGGGTGATCACCCTGATCACCCCCTGTCATTGATAACCCCCCTGTAAGGCTCCATTCAGACGTCCGCATGTGTTTTGCGGATCCGATCCATGGATCCGTAAAAATTATACGGACGTCTGAATGGAGCCTTACCAGGGGGGTGATCAATGACAGGGGGGTGATCAGGGAGTCTATATGGGTGATCACCCCCCTGTCATTGATCACCCCCCCCCCCCCCTGGTAAGGCTCCATTCAGACATTTTTTTTTGGCACAAGTTAGCGGAAATTTTTTGTTTGTTTTTGTTTTTTCTTACAAAGTCTCATATTCTACTAACTTGTGTCAAAAAATAAAATCTCCCATGAACTCACCATACCCCTCACGGAATCCAAATGCGTAAACATTTTTAGACATTTATATTCCAGACTTCTTCTCACGCTTTAGGGCCCCTAAAAAGCCAGGGCAGTATAAATACCCCACATGTGACCCCATTTCGGAAAGAAGACACCCCAAGGTATTCGCTGAGGGGCATATTGAGTCCATGAAAGATTGAAATTTTTGTCCTAAGTTAGCGGAAAGTGAGACTTTGTGAGAAAAAAACAAAAAAAAACAATTTCCGCTAACTTATGCAAAAAATAAAAAATTTCTAGGAACTCGCCAGGCCCCTCATTGAATACCTTGGGGTGTCTTCTTTCCAAAGTGGGGTCACATGTGGGGTATTTATACTGCCCTGGCTTTTTAGGGGCCCGAAAGTGTGAGAAGAAGTCTGGGATCCAAATGTCTAAAAATGCCCTCCTAAAAGGAATTTGGGCCCCTTTGCGCATCTAGGCTGCAAAAAAGTGTCACACATCTGGTATCGCCGTACTCAGGAGAAGTTGGGCAATGTGTTTTGGGGTGTCATTTTACATATACCCATGCTGGGTGAGAAAAATATCTTGGTCAAATGCCAACTTTGTATAAAAAAATAGGAAAAGTTGTCTTTTGCCAAGATATTTCTCTCACCCAGCATGGTTATATGTAAAATGGCACCCCAAAACACATTCCCCAACTTCTCCTGAGTACGGCGATACCAGATGTGTGACACTTTTTTGCAGCCAAGATGGGCAAAGGGGCACATATTCCAAAGTGCACCTTTCGGATTTCACAGGCCATTTTTTACAGATTTTGATTGCAAGGTACTTCTCACACATTTGGGCCCCTAAATTGCCAGGGCAGTATAACTACGCCACAAGTGACCCCATTTTGGAAAGAAGACACCCCAAGGTATTCCGTGAGGGGCATGGCGAGTTCCTAGAATTTTTTATTTTGAACTCACTATGCCCATCAGCGAATACCTTCGGGTGTCTACTTTCAGAAATGGGGTCATTTGTGGGGTTTTTCTACTGTCTGGGCATTGTAGAACCTCAGGAATCATGACAGGTGCTCAGAAAGTCAGAGCTGCTTCAAAAAGCGGAAATTCACATTTTTGTACCATAGTTTGTAAACGCTATAACTTTTACCCAAACCATTTTTTTTTTGCCCAAACTTTTTTTTTATCAAAGACATGTAGAACTATAAATTTAGCGAAAAATTTATATATGGATGTCGTTTTTTTTGCAAAATTTTACAGCTGAAAGTGAAAAATGTCATTTTTTTGCAAAAAAATCGTTACATTTCGATTAATAACAAAAAAAGTAAAAATGTCAGCAGCAATAAAATACCACCAAATGAAAGCTCCATTAGTGAGAAGAAAAGGAGGTAAAATTCATTTGGGTGGTAAGTTGCATGACCGAGCGATAAACGGTGAAAGGAGTGTAGTGCCGAAGTGTAAAAAGTGCTCTGGTCATGAAGGGGGTTTCACCTAGCGGGGCTGAAGTGGTTAATATCGGCACTGATGCGTCTTGTCCGGACCGACCCTTAAAAGTAAACAGTGGAGGTTGTTCTCGGCCATAAAAGCTCTCGCCTTCTAGTTTTGCCTAGAACAGAGCACAAAGAACTGTCAAATCCCAAACGCATCCTCCGATCTCATAACACTCCTAAAGCCTCGTTCACTCCAGTGAATCTGTGCTCTGGTCATGAAGGGGGTTTCAGCTAGCGGGGTTGAAGTGGTTAAGTAGAGGATGAATGGGGCTATTTATTGTGAGATTTTGAGCCACAACCTCCTTCCCTCAGTCAGAGCATTGAAGATGGGTTCTGGCTGGGTCTTCCAACATGACAACGACCTGAAGCACACAGCCAGGATAACCTGGGGTGGTTCCGTATGTAGCATATCAAGGTTCTGGAGTGGCCTAGCCAGTCTCCAGACCTAAATACAATAGAACATCTTTGGAGGGAGCTGAAACTCTGTGTTGCTCAGCCACAGCCCCAAAACCTGACAGATCTAGAGGAGAGCTGTGTGGAGAAGTGGGCCAAAATCCCTGTTGCAGTGTGTGCAAACTTGGTCAAGAACTACAGGAAACGATTGACCTCTGTAACTGCAAACAAAGGCTTCTGTACCAAATATTAACACTGATTTTCTCAGTTGTTCAAATAACTTATGTTCAGCAGTGCAGGACAAATAAATTCTTTAAAAATTATACAATGTGATTTCCCGAATTTAGAGTGGGAATGCACCTACATGATTTCTAAGTGGGAGAACTTGCAAAATCGCAGGGTGTTCAAATACTTCTGTTCCTCACTGTATATCATAGTAGAGATACATTTGTAACATTTTACCTGTGTACATCAAAGTAGAGATACATTTGTAACATTTTATGTGTATATATTATAAAAGAAGAAAAATCCATCACTTTTAGTTTAAATTTTCAATGCGCTTTATTTTGTTTATTTTGCAAATTATCTCACAGAGACAAAACCTCCACCCAGACAGCAGTTGACGCATTTCAAACACAGGTGTGTTCTTAGTCGTAGCTAAGAACACACCTGTGTTCAGGAGTTTTATATATTATTTTTAAACATTTAATAAAATTAGGTTTGGTCTTTCTGCAATTGCTAAGATTTTTGAAGGGGCCCACCATTTGTACCACTAATACTTTTAAACTGTTTAGTATATTTGTTAAATAGGCTGAATTAAATATGAAATTTACAAACTCTACCTTAGTTTTAACTGTATCAAGTTGTGTGGTAGAACATTCTGGCCTATTTTGGTGTATACCTTGGTGCATACTTGATCCCAAATCAGATCTTCCATCTGTAAGAGCCTATCTTGTGGAGACTCACACGTCAGTCAATATTATACTAATAAAAGCACCAGACTAAATAAATCTGTCTTTGATGTAACTCAACTGAGCTCTGAAAACTTTCCTCATTGAACCTTTTATAAATCAGCTGGGTAGAGCGAGCCTGAAATAAACAAACTGTTCCCAAAGTTCACATTGGGCTCTTAATGTATTATAATTGAATGCTCCTCTTATAAAGAAGTGTAACTTGCCAATTTCTACTGGCAACTAATAATCCTTTTCAATGTCCTTCCATTAAATTGAGCTGTGCTAAATTAGATGTAGAACCTTGAGATTAGCGGGATGTAGCAAAATCAACACAGAGATCAGACCTAAGTTCACCATCTCATTGATGGATCATACATTTAAAGAACTATGTTAGACAACCATTTTAAATGAACACCAATAAATGCCACCAAGTACGCTGCATACAATGTTATATATAGAAAAATATATATTTTATTGAATATAAATTAAAAGGACAAATATGATATCGACAAATTAGCCACATGGAGGTGCCACAAAATCTGGTTATTTACACAATAGTATTACAATATAATTGCAGTAGATGTGAGTACAAACCAAAATATGGTACCTCAAATAATATATAACAACTAGAAAAGCTACAATTTCTGTGGAAATTGTGTGAAGTGTTCTTGCCTCCACCAGTAGTCTACAACTGGAGTGGGCAGAGTAACTGGGTGGACTGGCTTAAATAACTGTTGTGTGGTTGGAGTGGCTGGAGTAACTGTGGAAAGGTTGGACTGGGCATATTAACTTTATGGAGTGGGCAGATTAAGGCCTCATGCACACGGCCGGTGTTTTGGTCCGCATCCGAGCCGCCGTTTTGGCGGCTCAGATGCGGACCCATTTACTGCAATTGGGCCTCAAAAGATGCGGACAGCACTCTGTGTGCTGTCCGCATCCGTTGCTCCGTTCCGTGGCCCCCGCAAAAAAAATATAAAATGTCCTATTCTTGTCCGCGCTTTGCGGACAAGAATAGGCATTTATATTGAAGGCTGTCCGTGCCGTTCCGCAAATCTGTGTTTTGCGGATCCGCGATTTGCGGACCGCAAAACACACCACGGTCGTGTGCATGAGGCCTAACTGTGTGGAGTGTTTGGAGTGAGTAAAGATAGTAAACATTACACTAACCAATTGATTGATGAAATTTAAAAAGTGCACATAGCAAGCTTGATAGAGTGAAATGCATTTCAACTTTTATTTATTTATATAGCACATTTAATTGCAATGTTGTTGCCCAAAGTGCTTCACAGTTACATTAAAACATACATTTATAAAAACATTAGCAGCCGATTTGTGTAGGTGGGCTTGAAAATGAGGGACTGGTGGCAGTTTAGAAATCATGTCCTGATTTTTCAGCTCACACTTTAGCTTTTGTCACTCTGCTGGCTGCTCACACACCTGGGTTCCTATGGCAACTCACTCTACAGCAAGAGCAGATAAGAGCGGTTAAAAACAAGCTGCTCCAACTTGCTCACTTCACTGGCGGTTGCCATCTTCAAATAGTTGTAGTTTAAAAATTATAAATCCTACAGCGAAGAGCTTTATATTGTGAGAATCACAAGACCCAGACCTACATTTTGATGCATAGTCTCTGAAATATTAAAAATGAAGGCACAGTCGCAGTTTAGAAATTGCTCTTCAAATTTGAGGTGGCTAGAGTGGAGTTTCATTGAATGTCAATGGGTGGCGTGAGTTGCAAACAAATGGTCATATTGTGAAAACTATAAGATTTGTGTAGGTGGGCTTGAAAATGAGTGAGTGGTGGCAGTTTAGAAATCATGTCCTGGTTTTTCAGCTCCCACTCTAGAGCTGAGGACATGGGTTGGTAGATGGCCGCTAGCACATCCACAATACAAAGTCCCCATAGCTCTGAGTGCTTTTATTGTGTAAAAAAAAAACAATTTAATAAATATGCAAATTAACCTGAAATGAGTCCTGTCCCTGACTCATCTCAGGGACAGGACTCATCTCAGGTTAATTTGCATACAGTACAGACCAAAAGTTTGGACACACCTTCTCATTCAAAGAGTTTTCTTTATTTTGATGAGTATGAAAATTGTATATTCACACTGAAGGCATCAAAACTATGAATTAACACATGTGGAATGATATACATAACAAAAAAGTGTGAAACAACTGAAAAGACCAAGAGAGCTCATCAAGAGAATGCCAAGAGTGTGCAAAGCAGTAATCAAAGCAAAAGGTGGCTACTTTGAAGAACCTAGAATATGACATATTTTCAGTTGTTTCACACTTTTTTGTTATGTATATAATTCCACATGTGTTAATTCATAGTTTTGATGCCTTCAGTGTGAATCTACAATTTTCATAGTCATGAAAATAAAGAAAACTCTTTGAATGAGAAGGTGTGTCCAAACTTTTGGTCTGTACTGTATGTATCAAATAGTTTTTTTTTAAACAATAAAAGCACACAGAGCTATGGGGACTGGGTATTGCGTGTGTGCTAGCGGCCATCTAACAGCCCATGTCCTCAGCTCTATACACAAAATCCCGGTGACAGGTTCCCCAATTTTTTCCAGTAACAAAGCAAGGGTTAAAAGCCAAACAATATTTATTGCCCTGATTCTGTTGTTTACTGAAACACCCCATATGTTGTCATAAACTGCTGTACGGGCACACGGCTGGGCGAGAAGGAATGGAACGCCATATGGTTTTAGGAATGCAGATTTCACTGGGATAATTTTAAGTTGCCATGTCACATTTAAAGACCCCCTGATGCACCTCTAGAGTAGAAGCTCCAAAAGAGTGACCCCATTTTGGAAACTACGGGATAAGGGGGCAGTTTTGTTGGTACTATTTTAAGGTACATATGATTTTTGGTTGCTCTATATTACACTTTTTGTGAGGCAAAGTAACAAAAAATTGCTGTTTACGCACCATTTTTATTTTTTGTTATTTTTTGTTTAGTTCATCTGACAGGTTATATAATGTGATATTTTTATAGAGCAGGTTGTTACAGACCCGACAATACCAAATATGCTTTTTTTTTTTGTTGTTTCAGTTTTACATAATAAAGCATTTTTAAAAAAAAAACTTTTTTTAGTGTCTCTATATTCTGAAAGCCATATTTCTTTTTTTGGGGGGGGGGGGGGTGACTGTCTTATGTAGGGGTTCATTCTGGGTTTTTCGGTATGAGATGATGGTTTGATTGGCACTATTTTGGGGTGACTGTCTTATGTAGGGGTTCATTCTGGGTTTTTCGGTATGAGATGATGGTTTGTTTGGCACTATTTTGGGGTGCATATGACTTTTTGATCGCTTGCTAATACACCTTTTGTGATGTAAGGTGACCAAAAATGACTTTTTTGACCGTTTTTTTTTTTTTTACGGTATTCATCTGAGGGGTTAGGTAATGTGATATTTTTATAGAGCAGGTCCTTACAGACGTGGAAATATCTAATATGTATACTTTTTTCGATTAAAGTTTTACACAATAATAAAATTTTTGAAACAAAAAAAAATCATATTTTAGTGTCTCCATAGTCTGTAAACCATAGTTTTTTAATATTTTTTGGGTGATTGTCTTAGGTAGGGTATAATTTTTGCGGGATGCGATGACTGGCACTATTTTGGGGTTCATATGACCTTTTGATCGCTTGCTATTACACTTTTTGTGATGTAAGGTGGCAAAAATTGCTTTTTTGATACCGTTTTTATTTTAGATTATTTACAGTGTTCACCTGAGGGGTTACGTCATGTGGTATTTTTATAGAGCAGGTTATTACGGACGAGATACCTAATATGTCAACTTTTTTTTCTTTTTACATTTAACACAATAAAAGCATTTCTGAAACAAACAAAAAATCATGTTTTAGTGTCTCCATAGTCTGAGAGCCATAGTTTTTTAATTTTTGGGGTGACTGTCTTAGGTAGGGGCTCATTTTTTGCGGAATGAGGTGACGGTTATATTGGTACAACATACACCTTTTTGATCGCTTGGTGTTGCACTTTTAGTGATGTAAGGTGCTAAAAAAATGGTTTTTTTTGCACCGTTTTTATTTCACTTTTTTGACGGTGTCCATCTGAGGGGTTAGTTATACCAAAAAAGAACGAGGATGTATTATGATAAAAAATCTCATTTTTATTCAATTCAGTAACATAATCAAGACAAGTAGAGTCAAAAGGGACAGGACATGAAGACTAAGCCTCTATTGGGGCTCAACAATGTGGAGAATCACACTAGAGGTAAGTTGCACCATGAACAGTGGATTGTACAGCAATGTTGCAGGAACTAGAGACACAGGAGTGGTTGGGGGTGCTAAATGCTGATCCCCACAATGTGACCCCAACATCCGATAAGTCTCAACAACCCACATGTGAACGCTGTTGGGTAATAGGACCGCGGTGGTGTACTAACATTACTGATGGCTGCTGTAACCAATGAGTATTACCGCTCGTCCAACCCTTACACAGAGTATCACGTTACATACCCATGTTGCTGCTGTTCGCTGGTGAAACAAGTCCCCAAGCGCCTCAACCTCGACACGTGTTTCGCCACGTAGGCTTCATCTGAGGGGTTAGGTCATGTGATATTTTTATAGAGCCAGTTTTTTTCCCTATTCTTTACAATTTTCTTTTACTTTCTATTGCGAAAAGGATGCTTTTTTTTACTTGAAACTTAATTTTTTTGTAAAACTAAATTTTTTTAACTTCTTTTTTTCGCTTTATTTTTTACTTCTTTATTTTTATATTTCTTTGTTGTAATGCATTGGCTGTAAGTGTATTACACACTGTAATACACTTACAGCCTGCCTTCTGTGAGATCCAGGGGACTGGATCTCACAGGCTGTCACGGAAGGCAGCCACGATGCCTAAGGAAGGCATCTGGCTGCCTTCTCTGCCATCGGGCTGCCTTCTCTGCCATCGGGCTGCCTTCTCTGCCATCGGGTCCCAGTTACAGCAGCGACCGATGGCCACCCCACACCTGGCAGGATCCCGCACCTGTCGTGGTCAACGCTGACCGCAGCATTGCAAGGGTTAATGTGTCGGTATCTGTGTTTTCACTGACGCCGGCGCATACAGCAGGGGTCCGGCTATCAGTGACTGCCGAACCCCTGCCACTGATTGGGCGGGGACAGCTCCTGCACCCACCCGATCAGCCCACCGTACATGTACGGGTCCTTGTGGGGTTAACCATAACCACTCAAATGTATAGTGGTCAACAACTTTCAGGGGTAAAATCCGCAGTTTGACGTTTGTGAGAATTTAGACTCACAGTTACCAGCTCGCAGCTTCAATTTCAAAAGAGGTTGTCTTGGTAGGCAGCCTACTTAAAAGTGATTTCGGATCCACTGGCACCATGTAAATAGCATTTCTCTTGAATGTCTTGTCTTCTCTTTGCGTCTGCTGACTCCTCACTTTGATGCCCGTAATTTATTTTATTTTACGCACTTATATAGCGCTGACATATTCCGCAGGGCTTTACAGACATGATCATTGCCAGGGCATTTATCGGCAGCATTACGGCTGTAAGACTCAGGCCCCACGTTGTTCAAATAAAACATAGTCAAATCATGGACATCAAAGCTTTTCTTTCTTGTCCAACTTTTACATGGCTCAGCTTTCATTCTTCTGAAGTAGGACTATTTTTTCATGCTTTCTCTAAGGACAGTTACCCTAGACCAATGGCATCTCCCACAGTGGAAAAGAACTCTACTTTGCAATGATGAGGAGCCTCCTTAACAGTTACCTCTAGTATGGCTGGTAACCCGAGCCATGGTGGGTAGGACATTGGCTAAGATGGTGGACATCATAAAACCTAAAAGACAGTATTCTTGATTCTGGAGTAGCCCTACTCCACATCTATAAAAAAAAACGTTGAAATTACCAGGGATTGAGCAGCTGCATCCTCTGAGTTGGTAGAAATCCTGATATTTTAGTACTTTTTTAATAGTGCTTCAACTGTCAACAGAGCAAAATTTGAGCCAACCAAAATAAATTGCCCAGTGAATGAAGTATATATCCTTCTGTCTATCTTTCTTCAGACATACCCCAAAAAATGGTAAGGTGTAGTAGTTTGAGCCTAGACATGTCAGGAGTACTGAGAGCCCAACACGTCTACCTAAAGCAGGCTTACGGCTAGACGAACGTGTCCTGAACATGTATCACCGTGTAGAGTTGGCTTTTTCCCTAGTAACTATGAATGGTGAAAGGCATTTTTATGGAGGAAAAATAGACATTTCAACTGCTTCCACCTGGTGAAAAATAACCAGGTGTAATACCATTCATTTCTATGGTGACTAAGAAATATATGTAAATGCGTATAAAACGTGTAATATCAAAAGTCCTATTATAGGCACATGATTTTGTTTTTGCACCTGCTTCACATCATATCGAAGTCAAATATTTTGCCAAGGTCTCCTAAATGGCTGCGAGACGTCATATTTCTAGGGCAGCCTTGAACTGCCTTCACTCTTATACCAAGTGTCTCTCTGTCTTTTCCAGCAGTTAAATGGTAAACATCAGTCGAGCTCGCCTGGTTTGTGTTAGGTACTTCTCCTCATCTTGTATTTTTTAATATCGGGAAAATACGCGTGTGTTTACATCGATTGAGTATGTGCACGGCTCACAGAAGTGGCTTATGTGTCAGGACGTTCTGGATGGAAACAAAAAGGTGTTAGTCACTTTAAACAAGGTGCCTATTGAGGCAGAGAGCGCTATGCAGACTTGTGCTGGGCTAATAGCTCCAGGGACCTTATGAAAGGAAATGGATAGCAAAGTAAACCAAACCACCACAAAATTAAAAAGAAACCATTTAAAGCTTGTTATTTCAGAAATGTTCTATGCGTCTTGGGTTATGAAACCTGGTGTATGCTTACCATAGCACCGATAAAGCAAGAGGGAGACTTGCTAAGAACTTTAAAAATCGGTTTAAAAGGCAGCTAAATGCAAATCTTATATTAATCCGTGTAGTACCTTAGAGCCTCTTAAGAATACATTTTGGGCTGTGTGTACTTATAATACTCTGCTGTGGTTGTAGCTTTACCTATAGGGGCTCTGAAGACAGGAATATATTAGAGAATTGCGTGAATAGCATTTTGTTTAATGACTACAGAACAGTCTGAGAAATTTGATGTGAGGGCCAGGTTTCGGTTTGTGGCCCTGGATGCTGAAATTCTACTCCACTCGAGGAAGGTGCAATAATAGAGGCGGACACAACACAGTGTAAGGGAACAGAGCTTCACCCCCACTGGGGCAAAAAGTTTAAAGGGGTTGTGAAGGAATTTAATATTGATGACCTATCCTCAGGATAGATCATCAGTATCTGATCGGTGGGGGTCTGACACCCGGCAACCCCACCGATCGCCTGTTTGAAGAGGAGGCGGCGCTGCATGCGAGCGCGGCTTAATCTTCATTAACTGCGTGTCATCTCCTTTGCAGTTCAAGTGAACAATGGGCATTGTAATGAAGAGGAAGCAGCGCTCGCACAGAGTGCCGCCTCCTCTTCAAACAGCTGATCGGCGGAGGTGCCAGATGTCGGACCCCCACTGGTCAGATATTGATGACCTATCCTGAGGATAGCTCATCAATATAAAACTCCTGCATAACCCCTTTAATGGTTACTGTGTTACATTCTCAACTGGGCACACCGCTTGGAGATTACAAATAATGGCACACAACTTGCAGGTTAGAAATAAAGGCACAAAACCTGGCAGCTAGGGTCTCTATTAGGCACACGGCTTAATGGTTCCAGTCTTTATTGGACATACCATGAATTGATCTGTGAGTAACTAAGCTGTACTTATTTAATGCAGGGCCACTGAGGGCTTGGCACTGTCTTAGTCGTAGCCACAGGCAGGGGGAACTCAGTTTCCTCTCCTCCTCGGTGCAAGAACACACTGGAGGTAGTCCCAAACCACTTTCAGCACCTTCTGTGGTCACCAAGCACTCTCCTTGGCAGACCCAAAGGACTACAGCAGTCTGGTTCAGGATCAAGTCTCTGTAAGCAGTCCACAACTGCTCAGCAGGATTCTCAGGGTTACTGCCTTTTCAGCAACACAGACAGGGCCCTAGTCCTTTCCACAGATCTTCTCTGTGGTCAGTCCTTGCAATACTTGTCTTGCCCCTGACGAGCACTGTGTCTTAATACACACACTAATTTAGGTGCACCAAATCACCTGATTATATAGTCTGGTTCCAAGTTATCTTGGAGCCCAAGCTACTGTGGTCACATGCATGGCCAGAGACATCGCCACAAACATTACAACAGCTCCTAGAGGTGAGCAGTGTCTGTAAAAATAAAAGTACACTCCTCGAGAAAAATAATAATGCACTAAGAAAGAGTTGTTGGAATCGAATACAACTTTATATGTGTGAATGTAATGATGATATATGTAAGTGATTACAATATTGCAGCAAAAGGGTAAGTCTATTGAGGAAAATTGTACAATGGAAAGGAGGCTCTAGTACCCTGGATGAGATACAGTTGGGCATGGAGGCATACAGATTCTGCACACTGGTAGGTTGTTGGAGCTGTTCCTATAAATGCTCGATTAACAATAAATCTGGAAAACGGGCAGGCTAAGGAAGTGTCTGGCAGAGACATTCCTGGGAAACCCTTGCTCTGTATAAGGAGCATTAATCTGCTGAAAAACCACCAATAGAAAGCCCTGCTATGAGAGGCAACACATCTGGCCTAATGATGTCTTGCACATATCACTGAGCTGTTAGTGTCCCTTTAATCATACTAGGGGTGACCAATTGTCAAATGTGATGGCTCTCCAGATCATCACACCATGGCATGTCTAGTAGTCAATAATCTCTCCCAAGAGGTACACTACTCAAAGGTAGCCTCTGAGAGCCTTTTTATAGGGCAGCAGGGGAAGCACTTTTATGCCCTCTTGTGGCAAGATCCAGTGTCTATTCAGAGCACACCTGTAATTATTTACATATCTGCCTGATAACTGCATGCCGAGTTTTGCAGTAACCCAAAATTTCTATCTGGGCAGGGGCGTTACTATCATAGCGGCAGAACATGCGACAGCTATGGGGCCCAGGGCAAGAGGGGGCCCAGTCTTAGTTGGGATCATCTCCTCTTCTACTGGAGGTGAAAAATTGGTCAGGACTCTACCCTCTAAAGAAACAACTTTTAGCAAATGAGACAGTGGGAAATGGCCCAAGGGTAACTGAAAGGGGTTTAGGCGAAAACCCTTCTGTCCTGTGTGGGGGCCTGGTTTGATCGTTGCTATGGGGCCCTTACTTCTCTATGTACACCACTGTATCTGGGTGCCTTATTTTTTTGATGAGTATAAGGATATGTTAAAAAGACAGGAGCATAATGTAGTGGGGTCATTGTTATTGGGTAAGAGTTGCTGGCAATGCTTTCAATAAGCCTATGCAGGACCCCTCCCCCCCCCGCCCTCATTTGCAGACTGCTAATAAAAGTAGAGTCAAAGTCCAAGACAAGAATACCATAATCTATCCTCACAGGCCCAGACAGGTACTGATTGGCATGTTATATATGGTACCAGATTTGAATATTACATTTGATATCAGGTTTTGGCATATGTATTAGACTGGAAACCAAATTGTTACAGGCAAAGGGTGTGGAACCTTTGTGCCAACCAAGTGGTTCAAACTTGGGCTAGACCTAAAGGAATTATACTGGCAGTCCCCTGGTATTCACCCTTTAACCCCCATACAGGGATCTGGACTTCACTACGGGGGAGCTTACAGGCCGCTACCTCTTGGAATAGTCCCAGTGTAGTTGACAGCTGACTTACTGGGGACAGAGACATTGGTGCGAAGTCTGAGGGATCAGGCAGTACTCATAGTCGGTAAACAGTCAGAGGTCAGGGTGGGCAGAGTTTGTGTAGTGTAAATCCAAGATACTTGGGCAGGCAGTAAAGGGGCAATACGGTTAACAGGCTATGGTCAGGATGGGCCACAGAAGATAAACAGGAAAAGGGCAGACATAAAAAGGCAAAAAGAATAGTCCACCTTCCCTGGTATCTAGCAAGCTATGAATCTTAAGCTTAGGCAACCTCCCATAGGGTAAGGTGCCTTAAATACCCTAAAGTGACCAGCCATTGGCTGGAGGAAACTAGGGTGTGTGTATCCTAGAGACAGGCTAGGTGGCCTTCAAAGAGAAGCGCAGGTTACAACCTGCAGAAGACATGTGGGGCACCTGCGGCTGTACCCACTGCTGGTGGGCAGTGGAGGGTAAGTGAGTCTGGGCTGTCACGACAGAAGAAGAAACTGTGTAAGTCATGAGGTCCCAGTATCCACCCAGAGAAGTGGGACAGCGGCAAGCATAGGCCACCATTGCAATACAAATAATAATTCTTAGGCTCTGGACTGAAAAAAAATCTACAATCCAGTCTCCTGCTCATGTTTTGGATATATCTGTAAAGAATAAATCAAGGCAACTGGACGTACTGTAGATTTCTTGGAAAAGTTTTACTCGTTCTTCCAACGAGCTTTCTCAATTCTCAGAATTGAGAAAGCTCGTTGGAAGAACAAGTGAAACGTTTTCAAGAAATCTACAGTACGTCCAGTTGCCTTGATTTATTTTTTACAGATATACAATGACCTGGATAAATGAGAACCTTCACAGACTTATGTTTTGGATATTTGAATACGAACTACATTTTTGTTATTTGTTTTGCCAAATACATTTTTGTATATTTTCAAAAAATCTGATCATTTTACTTGGAAAGACGGTCACTTCTCCAATAAGGAATATATAAAGTAACAAATGACTAAGCCTAACTAATTTTTGGCTGGGATCTGATGTTCACTTATTCCTCCTTATTCTCAAGGTCAATGCTCCTCTGGACTATAAGCAGGTGACAGAAAATAGGGCTGTTAAACTTCAGCGCAGGTTTTTGTTACCACCTGCACTTATGGCATCGGCTCCACACTCCATGACTGTATGGCGGCACATGTAGTACAGAGACCTAGGCTGTGTGTCGTCACATAATGCTTCCATGTGGCACTGCTTTTTGGTGAGAATCTCTCTGCAATACAGCATCAGATGGAACAGGACACAATTTATTTTCTGCCACAAATTATAATTTGACCTGGAGAATAATTGATAATCTAGACTTTCACGTTGGAAGGCTTGTAAGATCATTCGAAAACACAAGCAAGACTCAGGACCTTAGTGCCTCAGTAGAATAATCTACCGAATATTTCTATCACTGGCTTTCAGGCTGACATAAGTTGTCAGAGAGTACTGCCAGGGCTATAATGCTTTAGTTCTACAAACCACTTTTTATGTGAGTTACATGAGAGATGTAAACTGGATGAATTGTGGGAACAACATTATTTTGGCATTTTCCGTAATGTTTAATAGGACACAGGTGCATGGAGGAATTTGGGGACATTTTTCTGCAGAATGATGGTATCACAATGTGCACATTATATACGCAGCATTGCTAACAAAAGGGATTTTCAGGGCCAGCCACCTGTACCTGCAAATCAATGAATCGACCAGTCTCCCAGGCTACTGTGCTGTTTTTAAGATGGCATCAGTGCATGAAATAAAACTCATGGCCTTCTATTAACCATAGCGTTATAAACCAAGATTGGCTTAGTTTATTTTTACTATGCATGATAAAAGTTCCCCACTTTCCTGAGTATATTTTGTTAAGTGCAGGCGCTGTATCCACCCTGCCCGTGTGACATCATGTTCACCTCTCCCGAGTTCTGGAAAGAATTATGAGGCCGTATCAATTCCAGCACTTAAAGACGACGTGATGTTAAAACGAATTGCTAATTGCTACTTATTATTGTCACAAAGAACTGTTATTTTTATGCAGTAGATATTCATACTTGGCTTCTGTCATTAAGAACAGCTCGGGCAAGATGGCCGCCCCATAATAATCTTCAGGAAATGGAATAAATAAATCTGCAATCAGACAAAAACACATTAGCAAAAAGGAGATGTGTTGCCATTTGATTTTAACTGACAGAAGAAAAATGTTGGTAATGCATTTCCTTTAAGTCAAATACAACGAGTGCCTTGAAAAAGTATTCATACCCCTTGAATATTTCCACATTACAACCACAAACTTAAATGTATTTGATTGGGACTTTATGTGATAGACCAACACAAAGTAGCAAGTATGTGGGAAGTAAAAAGAAAATGATACATGGTTTTCAAAATTTTCAATAAATAAAGCTTAATCACTGTATAAAGGAAAAAATTCCTCGCCATTAGAAGATATCTGTTTACTGTCAGTGATTGAGAACACTTGTTTCCATTCAGAGGCTGCCAGTCCTGCGCTCAGCTGGAAAGTGGATACAACTGTCTCCAGTCTAGGCAATGCTGTTTGAGTTAGACCTCTTTCACACTTGCGTTGTCCTGGATCCGGCGTGTACTCCACTTGCCGGAATTACACGCCGGATCCGGAAAAACGCAAGTGTACTGAAAGCATTTGAAGACGGATCCGTCTTCAAAATGCTTTCAGTGTTACTATGGCACCCAGGACGCTATTAAAGTCCTGGTTGCCATAGTAGTAGTGGGGAGCGGGGGAGCAGCATACTTACCATCCGTGCGGCTCCCGGGGCGCTCCAGAATGACGTCAGAGCGCCCCATGCGCATGGATCATGTGATCCATGCGATCACGTCATCCATGCGCCTGGGGCGCCCTGACGTCACTCTGGAGCGCCCCGGGAGCCGCACGGATGGTAAGTATGCTGCTCCCCGCTCCCCACTACAGTTTACCATGGCTGCCAGGACTTTAGCGTCCCGGCAGCCATGGTAACCATTGAGAAAAAGCTAAACGTCGCATCCGGCAATGCGCCGAAACGACGTTTAGCTTAAGGCCGGATCCGGATCAATGCCTTTCAATGGGCATTCATTCCGGATCCGGCCTTGCGGCAAGTGTTCCGGATTTTTGGCCGGAGCAAAAAGCGCAGCATGCTGCGCTATTTTCTGCGGCCAAAAAACGTTCCGTTCCGGAACGGAAGACATCCTGATGCATCCTGAAGGACGGACTGTCCATTCAGAATGCATTAGGATAATCCTGATCAGTATTCTTCCGGCATAGAGCCCCGACGACGGAACTCTATGCCGGAAGACTATAACGCAGGTGTGAAAGGGCCCTTAGGGCTCATGCACATCCAGACCCCTAGGCCTCATCCAGACCCATTTAAGTTGAATGGGTCTGGATCCTTCTGCGGATTCCGCATGGATTTTGCCCGTACATTGGGGACCGCAAATTGTGGTCCCCAATGCATGCAACGGTCGTGAGCAAGAGGCCTTACACACATCAGCAGCAGATGTGCAAATCTCTCTGCCAGTTTTCCTACTCCACCCCCTGTAAAAGGAAATATTAATTATTAATATTTTGGATTAATAATGAATATTAATAAATAGTTGTAGACCATGTATTGCTGACTCCGACTATTTATTCTTTATTCTACTAGTTGCTCTCCCTCTTTCCTGAACTGTGTGCGCTGAATTACGGTGGCGACAAAAGACTATAAGCTGTAGTTGAATAATAATTTATTTATTAAACCAATAACACGTTTACAGTCAATTATTTCTGCTATATCTATTTATATTAATGATTATATATATATATATTGTGGTAAGGTGCAAGGTATCGTAATGTCGTAATGAATGGCAGATACGTGTCACCGAGGTTCCTGGCCTCGGTGAGGTAAGATCCGGATTTTATGTGTTAACAGCAGAAGCTGTTGACACCTTTAATACTTAGTGTGGCTGCAAAGCCAAATCCGGGCCGGCTTTTATTGGGAGTAAGTAAAGAGTTGGGTGGGTGCCTACTCCCCACGTTCCAGGACCAGGTTTTGGAGCTGGGATTTAAATTCCCAGGCAGCAACCTCAGCTGGGAGGAGAAGGAAGGAAGTCACTGTGAGTCTGGGTGGTTGTTTGCAGTGTGTGGAGCTGAGGCCTGGACCCCGACACAGGCGTACAGAGCGCCCAGCATCCTGTGGGAATACTTTATGTGGCTGTGCGATCGGCCAGGACAGGACTCATTCCAGTAAAGGAGCCAGGTGAAGCTCCCTGTTATTTTGTGTGTGAACTAACACCAAGTGACTGTTCAGTTTTTTTTTGTTTGAGCAACTGAGAAATAAATGCTCTTTTTTCTTCATTACCTGGACTCCATTTGCCTCTATACTGAACCCGCACCCCTGTCTACCAGAGTAATTCCCCACATTTGGTGTCCGATGCGGGCAGGTGCAGTGAGGGCCGGAAAAGTTTTGTTTTGCCTTAAAACCGGTGGATGTCATACATTAAGCCGGCAAAGCTGCGCCCTGAGTTCCCTGACAAGATGGAGGCTGTTGTGAAAGCCCTCATGGAGGCTAACCTGCAGCAGCGGGCGGCAAACAAACAGCAGCAAGAAACTAATCAGCTGCTGTTACAACATGTAATGGCGTTGCAAGCAGCAGGAGCAACCCCCGAGCACTTTTGATGCCAGGAAAGCGGTTCGGGCTGCCATTCCAAAGATGGGTTCCTCTGATGATGTTGAGACCTACCTGGCAGTGTTTGAGAAAGTAGCCATTCGGGAGAAGTTGCCCCGAGACCAATGGGCTAAGATTCTCGCTCCGTTCCTGTCGTTTGGACCCTAGCAGGTTTTTTTCGATCTGCCCAAAGACCAAGTCACTGACTACCTGTCAAGGGTGAGATATTGGCCAGACTGGGGGTGAACGTTTTTGTACGGGCTCAGCGGGTACACCAGTGGGAGTTTAACCCGGCTGAACCTGCCAAACCCCAGTACTATGACTTGTTGCATCAGTTACAAAAATGGCTGCAGCCAGACACTGAGCCCCTCTGCTATGCTGGACCGGTTGTTGGCTGGCATCTTCTGGAGGGCTTTGCCATACACCCTCCAACACTGGGTAGGCCAGGTGTCGCCGGGTAACACCCTAGAGATGGTCGACCTCGTGGAGCGTTTTGAGGCCACAAAAAATATACAAGGTGGTACTTTTGGGAGGGGGTCGGTTAAAGCCAGGAAAGCCCCGCCTTCGACCCAACGGCCGATTCCAGCAAAGCCTGCTTGGGACATGCCCCCCACAGACCCGGCTCCCATTATCTGCTGGCGGTGCCAGGAACCGGGTCACATAAGAGCTGACTGTCCCCGTCTAGACGACCCCATGGACACCAACTATGGTTATCGGCAGTCATTGTATGCCAGGAGACTGTGTGTGCAGCCGGTGCCCGTGAGACCTTAGACACAAGCCACCTGTGCCAAGTGAAGGTGGGATATACTTTGGCAGTGGCGCTGCTAGACTCAGGGAGCCGGGTGACCCTGGTTAGCGTTGCCCTGGTGCTGGCCGTCGAGTACACGGGCCGAAGGGTGGGGGTGGTATGTATTCATGGGGACTTAAAAGAATATCCCACCGCCCAGGTGACCTTGTCCACGGTGGCCGGCAAGTAGACTCACGAGGTGGCCGTAGCCACCACCCTCCCACACGAACTAGTAATAGGGAGAGACTTCTGCGGTTTCCCGTCCCTGTGGCCAGAGGTTAAATGTGATGATACACACGGGTCAGGGGTAGCTGCATCAGAGTGGCCCTGCTCAGGGGGGAACCCAGAGCCCTGTGAACCTGAGGCCGAAGGGTCCGCAGTGGGGGTATCCACCTCTGAGGAGGAGGAGACAGCCCCACTAAATGTGATGGTAGGAGACATGGAGGAGTTGCCACCAGGACCGGAGTTGGCAGACCTCAACGTCTCTGGTGAAAATTTTGGTACTGCACAGCACTGGGATCCCACCCTGACTCAGACCTGGGCAAATGGGGTTTCTTGGAAAGATATTAAAATTAGCTTTCCCAAACCTATCTGATTCCAGCAGATATTAGAGTGATAATTTGCATATCTTTTCCCAGAAATCAAGAATATTGTCTAGCCTACAATAGTCATCACATATATTAACTGGTCTTCATAATAGAAATAGTACCCTCCAAGAGGTCCCCCCAAGGCCTTGCAACTAGAAAAACTGTTTCCATATGCCTCCATTTGATAAAGGGCTTTTGTCCTGAAAAAGCTTGTTGCAGATGTGAGGTTGGCTTAGCTTCCTAGACGTGAAGAGTAGTGTCTGCTAACTCGGCAGCTGCCGTGCCTTCTACACTTTGACAGGGCCAGGTAGGGAAAATGTCATCACACCTGGCTCTGTCTATTAGAGTCCAGAGGGCACGGCTGTTGAACAGAAAGGGGAGCCTTTTAGGTGTAACGGCAATGCCCTCTTGCTCCTAGAGGCTGATTTGCATATATTACCAGATAAACTATGATAAACCAGAATACCACACTTATGCTGCTTGAAAACAACCTTGTTCTCCATAGATGAGCCCAAAGAAAGATGAGAGAATCATAGATTTGATTTAGTTGTAGGCTGGGTTCACATGTAACTGAATATACAGCAGAAAGAAAAAGAAAAGCGCAACAACAAAAAATGCACCAAAACTGCATATATTACATGCAGTTTTTGCAGCAGAAAAGTCAGTGGACTTCTTCCCCTCCATTTCAAAGCGTGAATTCCACAGGAGAGAACTGCAACATAAATTTGACATGCCGCAGATTTCAAATGCGCCCCGCAGGTCACTTTACACTGCATTTTATGTATCCAGGGTGTGGATGAGAATTCAGAAATTTTCATCCATTTTGCTGGTACTGTGCAACGCTGCAGATTTGCCTCATGGAAATCCGCAGCTTATCAGTCACATGTGAACCCGTCCTTAACCTTGCACACGAAGATGGTTTTAAATTCTGTAATAGAATCTGCATGACCTTATCCTGCGTCTATAATACCATCTGCCCGGTCAGCAGCACATTGCACTCTGTAACAGTTTTTCTTTGTTATTCGCCCAACACTAATTTCCATGTTTTATGCACATTTAACATTTTATTGTGCAACATTATTAAAGACCTTTGTTCTTTACGTTGCTTGATTTTCAGCCATTCACAAGGTAGTAGGAAGGCTTTGTAAACTCTTTCCTTACACACTTTGTATAGCGCAGGGACTTGTATTGTACCGACTGCTTTTATGCCTTTTTGTCAGAAGTGAAGGGAAGAAACATGAGAGAAATGTACATAGAATGGGAGTCTTTGCTCTGTCTCATCAAAACATCCAGGAATTCTGTTTTAAGTTCCCCTTTATCCTTTTAATAAGTCCATTACTAGCATTCTGGCATATTTTAAGAGCCTTTCATGCTGAACCAAGAGAGGGACTTGGACATGCTTTGCATTTCAAACTTTCTTTGTCTATGAATCTGCAGAAGGCAAAGTTATTTCTGCTTTAAAATAACAGGCGCGGCGAACAGCTAATCTCCCTTCATTCCTAGTTTCTTACATTATTTTTCTGCACAGAGTTTGTGTTGGCTACAAAACACTGCATTCACCGAAGAAAAGAAAAACCCAGGAGCGGGACTTAGAAAGGAACAGAGAGAGAGAGAGAGAGAGAGAGAGCGCTAGAGTAGGCACAAAGGTCCGCTTTCCAAGACCATTAAGAAATTCCAAATCTGCCCAATTTTCAATAGTGACAGTAAATTAGCCTTGCTAATTTCAGTAATTCAAACCGATGAGTTTGAAAATGTACCAGATGAGGCCTTCTTCCCACAATTACAATTTCAATGTGCTTTTCAGCTGTTACATAGGTCGGCGACACAAGGGGTTAAATTAGCTGTGCTGCTTATTCTTGGTAAAAGAAGAAAAAAAACTTTTTCTGCGTAAGTAGAATCTAACCAACGTGGGTCTCTCTGCTCACATTCTTCAGAGACATGGTGGCAGAGGCGGGTGCTCTCAAGAGCACATTTCTTTTATGGTGTTTAGTAAGCACCAGAATGGACCATAAGCTCCTCCTGCAGGTTCAAAAGACTTTATTGGAGCATCTGTCCCACCTTGGTTGCAAATGTTCTCAAGAGCCTGGCTCTGGCATTCAAAGCTGCTTTTATTAAGGTTCATTAAGCAAATTGCTCTTATGAGGAATACCCCAACTGGAGAACCTGCTTGAAGAAGCAACCATTGACACAATGGACTGCAGAGTCAACAAGTTAGAAAACATGGATGCAACCTTAGATTGGCAGTGTATGTGTTGGGCCCCTTGTTGGACCTAAGGGTCAAGGATAATTTACTTCAGCTACTAAGGAAGGTAATGGCCAGAAAAAGAATCTCAATAATAGACACAATGGCTCAAGTATCAGAGCTGCTCACATGAGCCTCTATCATGAAGGTCTAGGCTCCTAAACGTTTTGAAAAGCAAGATTCCAATACCTAGTAAGACAGTCACATATTCCTGGCACTGTGAAAAATTTGCTTCCATGAGTCTACGTCCTAAATGGCATCTGCTCTGACTTGTAAAAATCATTCAGCAAGACAACCATGAACCAAAGTTTCAGTATCATCTTTTGACACATGGTGCCAGTTCTGTTCCTCAAAATCAAATCAATAATGTGGTTAGGACCATGTGATACAGTGTGTCACCTGCAGGGAAAATGTACAGTTCTATTGACACTAGGCTTAAAGGGGTTTTCCAATTTCTCAACCCAATACCCCCCCCCCCCCCAAATGTGCCGGGCCCCTCACCGGTAATATACTTACCCCGCTCCCGGCGCCGCTCTTAGTCCCCGCACCGCCGCTGCTGCTTCTCCCTGCACATGGATGAAAACATCTGGTGTCGGGGGTGAGCAGCCAATGGCAGGCGGGGACAAGGACAAGCCTCCCTAGCATCGCGGGTGACGTTAGGGAGGTTCTTCCCCATCTGCCATGGGCTGCTCCACCCGACACCAGATGTTTTCATCCGTGTGCAGGGAAAAGCAGCAGCGCCGGTGCAGGGACCGGGAGCGGGCTAAGTATATTACCGGTGAGGAGGCCGGCACATGTGGGGGGTCTTAAAGAAATTCGATAACCCCTTTAACAGTTACAAATATTGGTCAGTAGGATTACAAGGAGAATAAAGAAGGAGGTTAATCGTTAAAGAAGTTGTTTCAATGACAATCCCTTTTCACATGACCTGTTAGACATAATAGAAGTTTGTCCCCTGCCTGAGAGCCCATAGTAGAAACCCACAAAGAACCAGAAAGGGTGACTTTCACTCTGGTGGAACCTGACCCATCATGAATGGCTACCATGTCATACTTTGTTTCATCAGCAGGGGCTGCTGCAGTGAAAGTGTACAGCCAGAAGCTTCTTCCCTTGTCCTAAGCATCTGATTGACATGGGTTCCTGAAGCTAGACCAATGGTGATCAGCTGCTTATCTTTCCATTTTCAATTTCTGAGACAGCCTGCTTTTCACGAAACAGGCCACATTGGCCTTATTAAATGGGGCTTAATCTGCTTGCAGATATGCAGCACGTACAGTTGCAAATCTGCTGCAGAAGTCCAAGCAGTAGTATCGGATTTCTGCCACGAATTCTGGAGTTGATTTTTCCAACAGAGATACCTCCCATGTGAACATATCCATATTATTACCAGTAGGACATATAAATACATAGATTTGTAAAGTACTCTTTTTTTTGTATGAAGGCCATTTGTCAATGATCAGATACATTTTTTTAGAGCACAGCTGCTCACAGCATGAGGCTCTGAAACTCACTTTGGGTCTTTAGATGGATCGTGTGACAGATGCTTTGGGAGCAAATGAGGAAATTACTTTCCAGACCAGGAAGAAGGGAAAGTGTGGAAGTAAAGAGTGATGGGGATTTCAGCCCAAGGGGACATTTGGAATGGATTTAATATGTATTTGTCAAAAGCCATGTGAGCAGAGGGATTCCTATTTGCCATCTGATTTTGACTAGATATGACCTCACAAGGCATGAGAAGAACATTACCCTACTGTAATTGGGCTGTGCCCACACACACCCAGGAAAGTTTACAGTACTCTTATGCACCCAGGAGATCACTGCAGTTTCTGGTTGCATATTTTTTGGTTCAATTCATCTGATTTTAAAAATTTTTAGAGCAGCACTCTGAAGCTGTCTGAAGATGAAAAGTAGGCTGAGGGATGGATGCTAATGCATAATGCTCCCCCACTGCCGAGGAGAGCAGGGAAGAGCCAAACCATCAGTCATTCTTCAGTCAGAAATGGAGAGGATCAGTAGAAAGCGGACCCTATTGTCTATGCCACACAGCATTGTGTTTCCGAACTTCTAGGATATCAGATGCCACAATATGGAGTCTATCAAAAGTAAGAAACAATGGAAGAGACAAGATACAAAGAGTGAGGGAACTACACTTTTCAGTTACATCTCCATTTCACATTTAAGGCACATATATACTACCCAATTGTCCGGCAGATATTCTGCCTGTGTAAAGGTGCTGCAGATCACCCCATGAATGAGCAAAATGCTCGTTCATGGGGTGAAATGATCTTTGGTACACCTCAATCATGGTTTCTGGGTAGGGTTGAGCGAACCCGAACTGCGAAGTTCGTGTTCATACCGAACCTTGCGAGTTCGGTACCCGGACCCGAACCCAGACTTTTAAACTGAAGTTCGGGTTCGGTGTTTGGGGGATGTTATTATTTTCCATTATAACATGGTTCATCATGAATCTTCATTCAACAGGACCTGCGATGACATCACCACGCTGACCACGTCATCACAGGTCCTTTTGCAGGTCCTGCAGAAAGAAGAAGATACAGGCTGCGCGATCAAGTGGTTGAGGTGAGTTTTTTTTTATTATTTTTAACCCCTCAATGGCCATTTTATTTAGCATTCTATCTTAAGAATGCTTTTATTTTCCGTTATAACCATGTTATAACGGAAAATAATAAAGTGACGTTCGGGTCCCTATTGACTTTAATGGGGTCCGGGTTCAAGTTTGGGTCCCGAAACCGAACTTTGACCTGAGGTTCGGCCGAACCCGGCGAGCCCGAACTTCCCCGGGTTCGCTCATCCCTATTTCTGGGCAGTAGATCGTGGTGTGTTGCCCAAAACAATAAGTCTATATGAGGACAAGCGACAGCAGTAGTCATCGCTCATCCTCATACAGTGGAGACGATTGCTGCATGTAAATGTAGCTCCTCACCTCCACTGATGAGCAGGCAATTGTCTAGAATGAATGCTTCCTTCTGTATAATTGTTCGCTAGTTGGCATAGTGTAAATTCACCTTTAGACTAAAAACAAATCCATGACTTGGGACAAGGAATATGTTGTAAAAAGCTCTTCAGATTCTAGAGGAAGCTAGTCATCCATGATCTGGGCATGTATCATCCTGCAGGATAGCAGTCATTTCTATAAAAACTTCCTAAATCTTGTAGTTCAGGAAGAAACTGAAGGAGCCCTTGACAGCTCAGAGCACTGGATCTTAACATAGAAGCATATACAGACTATAAATTGACTCTTGTTGTTTTTTTTCGATTTTCTTCTTTTGAAAGGATGTTATTGGCACCAGAGCGCTGCAGATTTCGTTTTCTGCTTTCACACATCCCTATTAGTCATATGCCCACCTCACTATCAAAGAAACCCGTAGCTTATCAATAGAACAACTACATCTGTGTCACAGGCAATCAAATAATTTTTATCCAAATTAGAGTTCCCTATATTATGTGATTAGTTATGGACAAGGTAGTCCATATGTAATAATGCATTGAGATACTGAGCTCCTCTCTGCATAGCAATAAAAATAAAAAAAATAATTCTGCCACCACTAGGGGGAGCTCACTGCATACTTTTAAGCAATGAATTAAGTTTGAGAGTGCAATAAGCTTTTTATGACTTGTAATAGTCATACTCTAAATACATTTTGTGCGCTCCTTTTTGTTGTTGTTAATGTGTTAGTCTCTCAATTTTGTTTCTGAGTACTCTTGCTGTTCAGGGCAGGTTCGCACCGGCATTATGAATTCCGTTATAACATGGTAATAACGGAATTCGTAAGACGGAATACAAAACTGCAGACGGGACGTTCTTTTCCGTCCTGCATAACGGAAACCAGGCGGATCAGTTCTGCTTGTCCATAGACCTCTATTATGACGGATCAAAACGGAATGCTTCAAGATTTCCGTCTTACGAATTCCGTTATTTTCCGTTATAACAAAGGAAAGCAATAATGGAATTCATAACACTGCTGTGAAGCCGCCCTGACTCGATGATCATAACATAAAAAGGACCATTATATAACGTGATAAAAAATACATATCCCCTTATAATAAGGATAATGTTTGAAATAAACACAGAAGTTACTAATAAACAGCGAGGCAAAATGATCCATAATTAATAAATCATAACACTCATTTCAGCCTGTTCTTCTGCTCTGTTCGTCTTCGTATTTCTTGCTGGCGCCTGCTGTGTGGCAGACATGTTCTGCACCATGCAGCTGTGTGGCATTGCTGGAGCTGGTGGTTGGGTGGGACTGAGTTTAGAGTTCATTTCAAGCTAATCAGCGTCCATGTCATTTCACATGGCAGAAACAGGATGTGTCTGAGCCAAAGTTGGACTTTGCCTAGGAGAAGAATATGTGCTTTGTTGAGGGCGCTGCTCGCAATCTTCAGCATCTTCTATATTGTCCCCTGCTGAATGGCATGCTAGATCATTTCCGTATAATAAAAAATGTAACTATAAGTCAGTGATTTGTTATATTTCTTAGCTACTTACAGTATATCTCTCTCCAGGGTGGTAATTTCAGACACGTAAATGCATTACTAGGCGGATTTGACATTCGGGTGTCCAGAAAGGCTGGGTAAGAACCTGTGAAGTTGCTGTAATATCAACGATATCAGTTGGTATTACATAAAGCAACTTGACAAAAAAGAACAACTTATGTTTTTAATTTTTTTATTGTATAAAAAAAACTAACTAGAGATGAGCGAATTTCCACTTATGAAATTCGTTCACACTTCGTTTGTCGGTAAAAGGTGAATTGCGTTATGGATTCCGTTACCACAAAGTCCTCTCCTGCATAACAGAAACGGGACGGATCCGTTTTGCAGCCCATAGACTTCTATTATGACGGAATGAATAACGTCATAGAATTACGTTATGGTCCGCGGTAACGGAATCGATAACGCAATTCATCCTTTTACTGACAAACGAAGTGTGAACGAATTTCATAAGTGGAAATTCGCTCATCTCTAGTTATTTTTTTTTATACAATTAAAAAATAAAAAACATACGGCAAGTTGTTCTTTTTTGTCAAGTTGCTTTAAAAATGACCTTTAATTAATCTTAAAAGAAAATTTACCATATTATTGCATTAAAATATTATTCCTGCTTCTGTGGATTATGAAGATACTAAATGATAACCTTGCAGAACTGGGGTCCTGGTTTCGAATCCGACCAAGGACATCATCTGCATGGAGTTTGTATGTTGTTTGCGTGGGTTTCCTCCAGATACTCCGGTTTCCTCTCACACTCCAAAGACATACTGATAGAGAACTTAGATTGCGAGCTCCATTGGGGACAGTGTGATGCTAATGTCCGTAAAGTGCTGCGGAATATGTCAGCGCTATATAAGTGCAGAAAACAAATAAATAATACAGTACATTTACAATGTAAGTGCTGATTCTGTAATAAATGTGTTATACTATCACTTCCCCACTAGAGGGCGATGCTGTACCTTTCCGCTGTTTCTTTGTGTTGGCTGAAAGAGGCAAAAACTCCATTATAATGATATTTTCCGGTCTCTGGACATTGTCTATCCGGTATGTGTGTTAATCATATGTTATCGAGTAGGTTTGTCTATTAATTTTTTTTTTTTAAATGCAATTCTCTGTTTACAGAAGAATCAGAAACACTCTCGTCATATACAGAAGAAATGTATTAATTGCATACTGTAGTGTAAGGAATCCAAATTGTGGTGACTGCCATTTATGGAAGCCTGTATTCTGCCTACCAATAGTGTAAATAGCGAGGGGGGGGGGGATAGGGCTATAACAATCAATATGGTTAAAGGAGGACTGTTGTGACACAGCTATAAAAATGCAACTTTTAATAATTAAATGGGTTGTCTGAGCGGTTTTATTAATTTTTTATTTGGCAGGGACAGTGTTCTAATAATAAAATACATTTATACTTACTGGCCCGAGTCCCCTCCATTCTGGCCCCCCCGCGCCTCTCCTCCCCACAGCTGCCATGTTTGGTTTTGGCTCTTGCAGTGAGGTGCTCTTTACCACACATGACCACCACACTCGCTGTACTCAGTGGTATGCACTCCGAAACTTCTGAGACCAGTGGTTGGCTGCAGCAGGGGTCCTGTGTGGTATATGGACACATCATCACTGCAGTCAGAATGGCAAAGGAGGAAGAAGGCAATGCTGGAACGAAGGGGGTTTGGGATGGTAAGCATTAACAAAAAACAAAATAAAACAACAACCACACACCTCTCTGATAACCCCTTTAATGGGAGCTGAAAATCTGCAAGGTTTATTTAGTATTTTTATTTTATTTGCCTTGTGTTATTTAGCGTAAGCAGTACCATTAATAACCCCAGTACTGGCCCTTTAGGCCGCAGACCCCGCTGACATTTCTGAGCAGGCTTCGATAGAAAGGGGGTGTTATGGGTGCGCAGTAGAAAGTATAGTATATTGGGTAATGTTTGTATTGTGAATGATTTCCTCCTGTAGACAAGTGCATACTGTTCTCGCAGCCCATAAACCCAGCTCACTGCCTCGGTGCCATTACACTCCTCAGAATAATGTTTTATAACCTCAAACTAATGCAATAAAATCTTTCAATTCCTCCATTTATAGGAGCTTTTCAACTCTGTTTGCCTTTTAAGCCTATATGCTTTGCTGGGGGGAAAAAAGCTGAATTGTTTTTGCGATACACTTGCCGGTGGTGCAGGCCAGCTGAAGCTATTTATTAAGAGGAATGTGTTTGGGGCCTATATACCTCACCCACCAACTAATCCTCTCACCATGGGGCCCCGGTGTATGGCTGGTGCTGAAGCTGCAAGAGGTTTGCCCTCAGTTTGAATGCTGACCGTAATGGTAACTTTATATTACATTATCATGTCATAGGAACATTAATGGCGTTGACAATTGCATCACCTTTTTTTTACGATTGCTATGTTACTCATTTTTGGCTAAAAATACATTTTTCAATTGGCCTTTATAAAATATATTGAGCTGTTCTGTCACAAAGGGTTAATTGTTTTTTTTAGCTGTGTGACTGGTACTTTCACTTTGTGCTGATCATCTAATAAACCCTATCTGTAAACTACTGAGAGGTCATAAACACTTATTTAAGCCAGATTCTTATCAGTAAGATAGGAACAGAGTGTCACGATGCAGTGTTCTGGGAAGCAGGGACGGACAGTGCGTGCTCGCGTCATCGCCCGTTCCCATGACAACCGCAATAGGGTTGAGCGCCAAGCTGATCACTCGGCGATAGGCTGCATCAGGACTCAGGAGTCATGTGACGCTGGCCACGTCACATGACTCCACCAGCGCTCTATTTAAACAGGCAATCTGCTGGCCACAGATTGCCTGTTATTGAGGTCCTTCCTGCATGATACTCACCTGGTTTGTTTGTTCCTGCTTGGCTTCCGATTTCCTGTCCGTCTCATCCTCTGGTCTTGGCGTGCTCTCCTGGTTTGACTTCGGCTTGTCCTGATGATTTTCTGCTCTCTTGGGTTTTGACTCTGCTTGTTTGACCTTTCTGTTTATGTGTTGTTTGTCTTCCCTGCACTATCCTAGCTAAGGGTTTGTCGACCAGTTGTCCCTTGTCGCTAGGACTTGCGAGGCAAGTAGGCAGGGACAGGGGTGAGTGTGCAGTTCAGTGGTCACTACCCCACCCCCTGTGTGTGTGACACTGGGCTATAATAAGTGTTTAGGAGGTTAGAAAGCAGATATAAGAAGTCCATCAGTTCCTGGTCTGACGGAAAAGACAGAAAATCCAAAGGGTGCTACTAGATCATGTCTAGGATGCCATATTTTTAATAAAGACCAATTAAATTTATTTTTAGCTCAAAATGCAATAATAAAAAAATGACCACAAAAAGGTGTACATAGCCTTTAAGGTGTCCAATTCTGCATATCCTTCTGGGGAGGGGGCGGGGATTTAATACATAATAACAGAGCATAGGTTTAGTTTGTTTCTCACACTCTCATAAATGTGTAATATTTTCAGTGGTAATGACTAGTGTTGAGTGAATCGAGCTTCGGATCATAGGTCCGAAGTTGATTCACTCCAAACCTCGTTTGAATGTTGTACGGAGATTTGTCTCCGTACAGCAATCAAATGTATGGGCTCCAGCAAGGGAAATTTGTTATGTCGGAAGTTTATTGATATTTATGGGTCTGTATCCGGCGGATAGGATGCGGTCCCAACATATGGTCGTGTGCATGAGCCCTAACAGTGAGTGGACAGTAAAATTGCTAGGAGAGAGACCCCTAATGCCAGAGATTTCAGAAGTGTTTAGTGTGGATATAATTAACATTCTTATTCAAAGTGATTTACAGAATTTTTCATGTTCGCCTAAAGTTGAGAAGTTGATGTCCATTTAAGGTGATTGCTGAAAGCCAAACATTTTGTAACCAAGAATGCAATGTCAACAGTTTTTATGCCCACCTCAACAATGTCTATAAAAAGACCGAATGTATTAAATGTACCAAATTTATTATACAGTATCTCACAAATCGCTCTCACACTCTCTCATACTGGTCACTGGAAGTTCAACATGGCTCCTCCTGGCAAAGAACTCTCTGATGATCTGAAAAAAAAAGAATTGTTACACTACATAAAGATGGCCTGGGCTATAGGAAGATTGCCAAAACCCTGAAACAGAGCTGTAGCATGGTGGCCAAGACCATACTGCGGTTTAACAAGATAAGTTCCACTCAGAACAGGCCTCGCCATGGTCGACCAAAAAAGTTGAGTGCACGTGCTCAGCATCATATCCAGTGCTGCCAGCATTGCAAAGGATAAAGGGGTGGGGGTCAGCCTGTCAGTGCTCAGACCACACGCCGCACAATGCATAAAATTGGCCAGCATGGCTGTCATCCCAGAAGGAAGCCTTTTCTAAAGATGATGCACAATAAATCCCTCAGTTTCCTGAAGGCAAGCAGACTCAGGGCATTGATTACTGGAACCATGTCCTGTGGTCTGATGAGACCAAGATACACTTATTTGGTTCAGATGGTGTCAAGCGTGTGTGGCTGCAACCAGGTGAGGAGTACAAAGACAAGTGTGTCTTGCCTACAAGAGTAGTGGTGGGATTGTCATGGATTGGGGCTGCATGAGTGCTGTCGGCTTTGGGGAGCTACAGTTCATTAAGGGAACCATGAATGCCACCATGTACTGTGACATACTGAAGCAGGGCATGATCCCCTCCGTTCAGAAACTGAGCCATAGGGCAGTATTCCAACATTATAACGAATCTAAGCACACCTCCAAGACGACCACTGCCTCACTAAAGAAACTGAGTGTAAAGGTGCTGGACTGGACAAGCATGTCTCCAGACCTAAACCCTGATAATCTGTGGGGCATCCTCAAATGGAAGGCGGAGGAGAGCAAGGTCTCTAACATTCATCAGCTCTGTGATGTTGTCATGGAGGAGTGGAAGATGATTCCAGTTGTAACCTGTGTGGCTCTAGTGAACTCCATGCCCAAAAGAGTTAACGCAGTGCTGGAAAATAATGGTGGCCACACAAAATATTGACACTTTGGGCACAATTTGGCAATTTTCACTTAAGGGTGTACTCACTTTTGTTGCCAGTGGTTTAGACTAGAGATGAGCAAATTTCATATTTAGAAATTCGTTCACGGATCCGTCCCGTTTCCGTTATGCAGGGGAGTCATCTCCTGCATAACGGAACTGATCTGTTTTGCAGCCCATAGACTTCTATTATGACGGAATGCCTCTAAAGGCATTGCGTCATAGAATTGCGTTATGGTCCGTGGTAACGGAATCCATAACACAATTCACCTTTTACCAGTAAACGAAGCGTGAACGAATTTAATAACCTGAAATTCGCTCATCTCTAGTTTAGACATTAATGGCTGTGTAGATAAGTGAGGGGCACTCCGTATATGGGAATGGAGACAGCAGATGGATAATGGCTAAATATTATTTAATCCGATATATCATAAAAAGCCAAAACATCAAACAATAAAAACATTAAAAACATCCGTACAATACGATACAATAAAATAAATACCCAATGGATAGGGGCCCTGAAGATTTGCCAGACAATTGTGGGATTTTACTAGTCTATGACGTAAAGTCATGATTTTATGAAAGACACGGAGGCGAGTATTGCTTTAACTTCCTTTACTGACAACCACAGCAGCAAAGAAAAAAATGGCACACATTAACATATTGCCATGGCAACTGTCCCTCCCCACACAGCAGACCCTATAAATGTCCACCAGTCCTCATCACTTCCTCTTTCTTGGCGAATGCCACCTCTACCGGAACCGATACTGGATACTTCTGAAACGGACCTCAGGAACCGCAAACCCGCAGAACTGGAAAGCCGGAGGGACAGCGATCAACTCCATCCACGGAACAGATGGAAACAAGGAGTCCTCCTGCGAACACGGAACTGCCGAACTGGAACAGGCAGAAGGTACCCCGTAAGAACACCTGGATGCAAATCGCCATCCTATTCAACCTGCAAGAGAATAAAAAATGCATAAAAGGAAATGTTCCATCCGCATCCGAACACCTGCAAATATGTTAGGCAATCAAAGACAGTAACATGAAGCATTCGAAATGACACTGTACATAATAAATAAACAAAGCCCAAGGGAGGGAAAACATAAAGGGAGGGCAATACTCGCCTCCGTGTCTTTCATAAAATCATGACTTTACGTCATAGACTAGTAAAATCCCACAATTTTATTCCAAGACACGGAGGCTCCTATTGCAAGTTCAAAGCTGCATGACAACAGAGGAAAAAACATGACGAGCAGGACGAAAGTAAAATTCCTTAAAAGTTGAAACACGAGACCAGTCGGCAATCCTCATAATGTCCTCCAAGCGAGCTCCAGACACCAACATAGAGGTGGAAGCTGCACTCCTAGACGAATGAGCCGTGAACACCGAGGTATCCACGCCTGCCAAGGACATACACCATTTAACCCAACGAGCCAGCGTGGGCGTCGCAACCGGAGCAAAAGGGCGCCGATAAGAGAGAAACAGCTGAGGACTGTCCGTCGACCTATGCAAAGAGGTACGAGCCTCATACTCCTGGAGACAAGCAACCGGGCAAAGGTTTGGGATGGCCGGAAAACAGGGATAAGAGACCGAGCGAATATGCGTCTTGGTCCGGCGCGAAATATTGAAGGTGACCCCTTCCGGGGAAAAGGACCTGGCATCGAAATCCAATGCCCTGACATCGGAAACCCGTTTGCAAGATACCAAACAAAAAAGGGTAACCAGCTTGGCAGAGAGCTGGCGCAGAGAAAGAAGGGAGTTAGACGGCCAAGCCGTGAAAAAATCCAAGACCAAGGAAACATCCCAAGTGGAAGAAAAACGCGGCCGAGGGGGCCGCGACATACGCGAACCTTTAAGGAGACGACATACCAGGGGGTGTTGCCCCGCAGGACGACCCTCAAAACCCTGATGGAAGGAGGAAATTGCGGACCGAAAGAGGTTGATGGTACGGTACGCCTTACCCGCCTCAAATAAAGAAGTCAAAAACTCTAAAACGACAGAGACAGAGGCTGAAAGGGGATCCACACTCCGTGCGACGCACCAACTAGTCCATGATCCCCAGGCCGCTCTATAGGCTCTTCTGGTGCCAGGGGCCCACGACTGCTCCAAGAGTCTTCTAGCCGCGTCCGAAAGCTCCTCGTCTTGTCCGAAACGCCTGATATTCTGCACGCTAACAGACGGAGAGATCCCTCCAGCAGGAGCGGGTGTTGCGCGCCTCCTGCGCCTAAGAGAAGCTCTGGAAGATCCGGTAGGAGCAACGGTGGCAGGATGAGCAGGTCCAGCAGGTGAGGGAACCACGACTGAGAGGTCCAAAACGGGACAATCAACACCAACTCCGCTTGTTGCCAACGCACCTGAGACAGGACCCGTGGAAGCATCGCAAATGGTGGAAATGCGTAAAGCAGAGATCCGCGCCAATCCTGCAGGAATGCGTCCACAGCCTCCGCGTCTGGATCCGGGCGCCAACTGAAGAAGCGCGGCAACTGAGTGTTCAATCGAGAGGCAAACAGGTCGATACAGAACGGGCCCCAGAGGGAGGAGATGTGTGAGAACACCAGACCATCTAACTTCCAGTCGCTGCCATCCCTGAGATACCGAGAGTTCCAGTCCGCCAGGACGTTCTGCAGACCCGGGAGATACTCCGCCACCACTGTAACCTGCTGGCTGAGACAGAAGGACCAAAACTCCTTGGCCAAGTGGGACAGCATGCTCGAATGGGTACCTCCCATGGAGTTGACATACCGGACAGCCGACACGTTGTCCATGCGTAGGCGAATGCAGGCACTGGCACTGTTCTTGGCAAAACTGCGGATAGCAAAAGAGCCGGCCAGGAGTTCCAGGGCGTTGATATGGAGTGAGGCCTCCTCCTGAGACCAGGGACCTCCAGTGGAAACTCCGCCGCAGTGGGCCCCCCACCCGAGCAGGCTGGCGTCGGAGTCGATGGTGAAATCCGGACGAGGCCCACAAATCGCCTTCCCGTTCCACGCCTGAAGGTTCGATATCCACCAACGCAACTCGTCCCGAGTCTCGGAATCCAGCGAGATCGTATCCGCGTACGAAGCCCCGGACTGAAGGTGAGCGTGCTTCAAACGCTGCAGAGCCCGGTAATGGAGAGGAGCTGGAAACACCGCTTGAATGGAAGAGGAGAGGAGTCCTATAATCCGCGCCAGGTGGCGAAGTGTAATCCGAGGCGCCGCTAGCGTCTTGCGAAGCTCCTTGCGTATGGACCGTAGTTTCGCCAGAGGGAGGCTGAGAGTCTCCGAGACAGAATCCACCGAGAAGCCGAGGAACTCCATAACCCTGGAGGGGTCCAGGGAAGACTTCTCGTAGTTGATGAGGAAACCTAAACGGGATAGGAGGTTCATAGTTACCTGTAACTGCGAGCGGAGCACAGCGGGGTCCTGAGCCATGAGAAGGAGGTCGTCCAGGTAGATGATCAACCTGATCCCGCGACTGCGGAGCCAAGCTACCACCGGGCGCATGACCTTGGTGAAACACCAGGGGGCCGAGGACAGACCGAAGGGGAGACAGGTGAAACGCCAAACCTGATCCCTCCATAGGAAGCGGAGGAGATCCCTGGAAGGCGTCGCCACCGGGACAGTGAGATAGGCATCCTTCAGATCTAACTTCACCATCCAATCCCCCTGTAGAAGGAGATCTCTGAGCAGGTGGATACCCTCCATTTTGAAGTGCCTGTAACGAACAAATCTGTTCAGAGGCTTGAGGTTTATGACGGGGCGCATCTGCCCTCCTTTCTTCCGAACCAGGAAAATACTGCTGAGCAGACCCACCGCAGGGTGTGGGACCAATTCGATTGCGCTCTTGAGGAAGAGTTCTGTGAGTTCCTTGTCTATGGCTAGTGACGCAGCCCCGGAAGCTGGAATAGGCGGGGGGGCAGGGAGATGATAGGGGGACTGGACCAGTTCTATCTGGAAACCCTGGATAGTGGCTAACACCCAGCCGTCCGACGTGATTGATTCCCAAGCATGAGAAAAAAGTCGGAGTCTGCCCCCTACACAAACTGGAAAAGAACGAGGATGAGGAACACTTACCAAGGGGACGACGGAACCCGGAACCTCCTCTGAACGGTCTTCGGCTGGGAGCACCTCGGGATGGAAAGAAACTCTGTGAAGGCCTTGTATCCTGGAAGGAGGATCGTTGATTAAAGGGTCGCTGACCGAAGGAGCCTCTGCCCGAGCCCCGGGCATGGAAGGAGGAGCGGCCGGCAGAACGGCCCCTGAAGTTGCCGGCCCTTGAGGAAAAACGGCCCTGGAACACCTTCCTCATAGAAGATTGGGCCTTATCAAGAGCCGTAAAGGCTCCAACGAATCTCCCCATGTCTTTAATAAAAGAATCTCCGAATAGGAGACCCTGAGCAGCACTTCCGGCCTCAGTGAGGGATAAGTTCACTAATTTTGGCTCGATCTTAAATAAAATAGCCTTACGGCGTTCAATAGACAGGGAACTATTCACGTTGCCTGCTATACAGATGGCCCTTTGTATCCACCCACGGAGATCCTCAGGATCCACAGATGTGTTGGATTCCCTGGCGACCTCAGCCATCTCAAAGATCTTGGCTAGTGGGCCGAAAACGTCCAGGAGTTTGTCCTGGCACGCTTTTAAGGCCGATTCAAGGCCCCTTCTGGGGTTCCACCCTGATTTTGATAGGAATTGGACCATTTTAGGGTCCACCGACGGGGTCTCACAAACCTTATTCGCCACAATAGGTCTAGGGCAGTGATGGCGAACCTATGGCACGGGTGCCAGAGGCGGCACTCAGAGCCCTCTCTGTGGGCACCCGCGCCTTGGAAAAAGTCTATGGTGTACCAATATGCCTTATACTTTTCCTGCCATCATCAGCGCAGGGCGCACTATGAGCAGCACACTGAATATAGGCAGGCTGTTATATCTAAGTGATAAAGTACATGGAAGATATACTGTATTAGCATTCAGGTTAAATTGCCGTGTTGGCACTTTGCGATAAATAAGTGGGTATTTGGTGGCAGTTTGGGCACTCGGTCTCTAAAAGGTTCACCATCACTGGTCTAGGGCATTCCGCTCTCATCTTGTTGCGAGCCTCTTTAGACAGAGGGCAACGCACCCGGGCCTCCAGGTATTGTGCCACATGATCCATGGGAAGCCATTCGGCGGATCTCGGGTGGTGGAGACTGTCGGGATCAAAGAGAGGTTCTCCAAGGGGGTCTGTTAGGACGCCTGAAGGCCCCTGTATACTGTCAGAGGACGAAGCACCCGGAGGCGTCAGGGCGGGAGCCGAAACAAGGTCGGCTGGGGCAGAATCGGACAGCTCGTCCTCAGGGAAAACCATGTCCTCATATCTCACCTCCTCATCAGAGTCGACCTCAGAGTCGATCTCTCGCTCAGGGTGCGTTCTCGCACACTTCCAATTCCGCGCCCGTTCTGCCCGGCGGGATGAGGCTCTTTTGCGCGATAACGCGCTCTCCTGGGTGGCATTGGACTCACCAATCACAGTGGTTCTGGAGGTGTGAGGCACAGGTAATTCAGCTTGTATTGTGTCATTAGAGACACCAGGGCGTGCTGAAAGGGCATCAGAAATGGACCTGGTGAGGGTAGTGGTAACAGACCCCATAGCAGCCATGATGGCTTCAGAGACGGACCGCTGAAAGGCTTCCGCAGAGAACGCGGCGCCAGCAGCAGCAGGTGCAGGAGAAGACATCAGTGCTTCCCTCCCTGTCTCAACTACTTGTGAGGGGAGCCCAGTATGAGACATGATGCTGCAGAGCGAATATCTATATGTGCCCAAGGTAATGGCCAGCCAGGCAACCAGATGCAAATATAAGTATACAAGGGGGCAGGTCAGCGCCAGGGAATGAAGAAATCCGCCAAGCTACAGGACCGGAGACACACAGGGGGTAGTCACCCAGCTAGTGTGCGCACGGAATCGCGAAGGACCGGAAACGCACGCAGGGCAGAAGTGGGCGTGGCAACCGCCGGGAAGAAGCGCCGCACCAGAGGGAAGAAATGGGCAGAAGCTGAAGTGTAGACTACAAGAAAATGGCCGCCGAGAACTCCGGAGGCAGAAGTCTCGCGAGATCGCGGCCCAGCACCAGAACTACCGCCGGAGAAGAGACAGGCGGTAAGTGCAGATACCGAGCGGGCGCCGGGCCCCCGCCCGGAAGAAAAAAAGGGGGGGGGAGACGAGGATAAAACCGGGAAGCCGCACAGGGGAAGAAAACAAAAGGACAAAGAACTCCAACCCCTATGACCCCCGGACCCGCCCCCAGAAGGGAGACAGGAGCGGGAAGGGCATAGGGAAGATGTGGAGAGAAAAAACGGCGGATAAACCTAAAAGAAAAAACCTATATAGGATATCCTTAATCTAATACATATCCCCCCCACACAACAGCAAGGCTAGTGAAGAAAATAAGCATAAGAACGAACTATAATACCGCACATAGATGCTGCAAGAACAGAGTATACTTAGCTTGTGGCAGCAGCAAAGAAAGAGGAAGTGATGAGGACTGGTGGACATTTATAGGGTCTGCTGTGTGGGGAGGGACAGTTGCCATGGCAATATGTTAATGTGTGCCATTTTTTTCTTTGCTGCTGTGGTTGTCAGTAAAGGAAGTTAAAGCAATAGGAGCCTCCGTGTCTTGGAATAAAATCGTAATAATTCAAAGATTATCAATATTTGAATAATCGGCAGTCCCCACATATTATCAATATTCGAATAATCGGCAGTCCCCACAATAGGAGAAGGAGCGGGGCGCAGGAAAGTAATCTTCTCTTTACAGGACTGGCCAATTGGGGGTACCAAACAGTGCAGGGATTCTTGCACAACCCCTTTAAAGAGGGCCTGTCACTATTCTTGACATGTCTATTTTCGTACATTATTCTACATGAAATGACCATTCTGGAGCATCTTTTCATTTATTTATTTTATTTTACTCATTTATATAGCACTTCTATATTCCGCAGCACTTTACATACATTAGCATTGGACTGCTCACAATCTAAGTTCCCAATCAGTATGGTTGGAGTGTGAGAGGAAACTGAAGAACCCGAAGGAAACCTACGCAAATACGGGGAAAACATACAAACTCCATGCAGATGTTGTCCTTGGTCAAATTCGAACCTAGAACTCCAGCTCTGCAAGGCACCAGTGCTAACCACTGAGCCACCATGCTACTCTATATAACTGTTGTGCCATCCCTTTGATATTCCTGCTGGAAGTATATGAATTGCCAACTGCGTGTTACCAGTTGGGGGTAAGTACTTGCACAGTCTGCTGCTAGATACATTAATTGGACAGTGTCACATCGTGTAGGGACATACTCCCAAATGGTAACTCCCAGTTGGCAATTCATTATATACTTCCAGCAGGAATATCAGAACAATGGAACAACATACAGTTCTTAGAAATGATGCTGCAGACCTGTTACAGTATGGGGAACCTAAGTATTTAGACATGGGAGAGGTGTCAGGTCCTTCTCCATGTGCACAAAATTTCCCTTAAAGGGGTATTATCATCTTTAAGATCACTGTTAAATCTGTTAATGATTTAACAGTGATCATTTTTCTAAATATATTTAATTAACAAATCCCCACCCCTTAGAAAAAAATAAACCTATACTTACCTGACTGTTGTCTTCCGTCTCCCCTGGTTACGGCCACCCCTCTTCTCAGGAATCGCGGTTGGCGCGCGTGCGCAGACGTCTTCTTTTCTTCTCCCGGCCGGCCGCGCGCTGTACTGAACGCGCACGCCGAGTCCGCGCATGCGCCCTGGTGACTTCTTCCTGGCAAGTATACTATACTGGCCAGGAAGAAGTCACCAGGGCGCATGCGCGGACTCGGCGTGCGTGTTCAGTACAGCGCCCGGCCGGGAGAAGACATCAATGAAGATGGAGCCTGCCCCCTGCCGAGTGCCGAAACCAGGAAGTGGACGTCGCGCCGGGAGCAGGTAAGTATAAACCTGCGTCTTGAGAAAACCCCTTTAAAGAGCAATGCAGACAAAACAAAATTCAGTTCTACAGCTGAAATAATTTCACCTTTACTGCACAGTTCCTCCATAATCCAGTGGTAATTATAAAGTATATTCAGATGATATTACCTCCCAGGAGCCAATTGAAAAGGTCCAGGCAGTGGAGTGAGACCGAGTAGCAATCCAAGCTGCATCAAAAACTTTCCTAAGAATCTTTTAATGAGGTCCACTAAATCTCTGAATTCTTCATTCCTCTTTTTTCTAATTGTGGAATGTCTGAGACAATGAGGGGAGCGGGGCGTCCTGCCACTGCTTCCATTAACTACAGTATTGGCTTTTGCTAATGACACAAGGAACAAGGACAGAGCTAAATCCACAGCAGCTGACTGTTTGACTGATGACTCCCTGTGGTTCTGTGACCTTGCCCAGGATCCTTTCCGGCAGCCTCCCCTCCACCCATCCTTTGTCTACTTCAGATACTGTAGTGTGGAGTGAATGGTGCCGATTATGTACTAAACAGTTACATGGGGGTCGCACATTTCTTTTAACCAGGGTTCAGCATTGTTACAATGGTTTCTTTTACACCCCCAAGGCACTCATCACGTAAACAGCTAAATATGAATAATTGTGTCATTACCACCTCTTTCGTGTGTTTTGTTGAAATAGATTCTGACAAGTTACCTGTTTATTAAGACAAATGCTTTTCATTCCCATTGACTTTGCAAAGGTGGTGCCTCCTGCAAGTACAATAAGAATATTTTTTAGGGGGTGATTCTGTGCTCTCCTAAAGGCAGTCATTGGACTTCCCCCTCTCCATATTCTCTTTTCCCCGGTCTATCCTGAATGCCCAGGTTCCTCTTTCTGTCCAGCCAGTGCCTCTACCCATCACTGCACTGGTTGCCCATTAACTCTAGAATTCAATTCAAACTCATTACTCTCACCCACAAATCTCTCCCCATTGCTGCACCCTCTGGATTTCCTCCCTCATTTCTGATACCACTCCAACCCATGCTCTATGTCAGCGGTGGCGAACCTATGGCACGGGTGCCAGAGGCGGCACTTAGAGCCCTCTCTGTGGGCACCCACACCCTGGAAAAAGTCTATGGTGTACCAATATGCCTTAGACTTTTCCTGCCATTCAGCATCACAGGGCGCACTATGAACAGCACAGGCAGCGCACTGAATGTAGGCAGGATATTGTAAATAAATGATAAAGTACATGGAAGATAATCTATATTAGACTGTAGTATTTAAGGTAAATTGCTGTGTTGGCACTTTGCGATAAATAAGTGGGTTTATGTTGCAGTTTGGGCACTCGATCTGTAAAAGGTTCGCCATCACTGCTCTATGTTCTACCAACAATCTAAGACCAACATTCTCCACAATCTGAACCTACCCCCTCCAAAACTTCTCTCATGCTGCACCAATTTTCTGGAATGCATTTTCCTGTACATCCGTACATCTGTACATCTTTTCACCATTATTGTACTCATTGCAATCAATAGGCTTTCCATTTCATCAGGAGAGGGCTGGCAGCCTTAGTCCTGGGGGGAAAATCTAGTAAATTGGCCCATTTTTAGCCCCGCCCATTATTAAAAGCCCGTCCTGTACAGCTGACATTCTATAGTTGCGGCCTGTCTCTACACATCATATGGGGGGGGGAGGTCTGTCCTGGCTGCACTGCTTGCTTCACATTATACAATAAACAGCCGGCTACAGCCAGGAAGCTCCTCCTCTCTCCTTCCTCCCCAGATCCTGCTCAAGGCCTGTGGTTCCCCCCTACCTTCTGCCACCCGCCCGTGGCCTGCTGCCCCCTTTGGCCGTCCTCACCCAGCATCTCCACTCCTACATAGTGCCCCATACCGCTTACATCCAGTGATGTCACCTTTGTTGTAGACGTTCTCTTTCTTTATCTTTTCCATTCAGACCAGACCGCCATGATGATTTTTTAGACTTCTCCCATCTCTGCAGAGATTGACAAACAGACATTAGTTTCCCACATTTCCATCATCTTCAAATCTTCTGAACACCCTTCCCCCCCCCCCCCCCTCAATACTATACTGCAGAAACAGTCCCCCTGGAAATACTGCTACCACACAGATAGTGCCCCCTTCAACAATTATTGGCACACAGTGCTCTAAAAAATAACTGCGCCCAGACACTAATAGTATCAAGATAATGTCCCCCAAAAATAATTGTGCTAAACTGATACTGTGCCAGGGTGCCCCCCAAAGTAACAGTCCTCCCTAAAATCCCACCAATAGAAATAATTCTCTGCCAGAGCACGCTTAGTAGTAATAATGCCCCTATAGTGCCCATACTAGTAATCATGTTCCTCATAGCACCCAGTAGTAGTAAAGCTCCGCATAATACCTCCTAGTAGTAATAATTCTCCCTATAATATGACAGTACATGAAATGCCCCCGCTTAGTGCCCGCAGTTGAGCTAATGTCCCCATAATGTATGCCAGTATAAAATACCCCTATATAGTGCCCCAGTAAATGCCTCCATAGTGCCCCCCATAATATGCCAGTAAAAAAAATGCCTCTTCTTAGTGCTCCCAGCAGATGCCCCTATAGTGGTCCTCTGCCCCATAATGTGCCAGTAAAAAATGCCCCTTCTTAGTGCCACCAGATGCCCCAATAGTGCTCCACTCCCCCATAGTGCCCCCAAATAAATGCCCCCAGAATGCCACCCCAAAAAAAATGGGGCTGTAAGAAATGCCAGCTCCCCCCCTTAGTGCCAGCTCCCCCCCTTAGTGCCAGCCCCCCCATAGTGCCAGCCCCCCTTAGTGTCAGCTCCCCCCATAGTGCCAGCCCCCCATAGTGTCAGCTCCCCCCATAGTGCCAGCCCGCCCATAGTGGCAGCCCCCCCCCCCATAGTGCCAGCTCCCTCCGCAAAGAAAAAAACAACAACACACTAATACTTTCAGAAAATAGTAGTCCGGCCTCTTCTGGCCTGTGTCCCTGCTGTGTGCTGCCCGGCTCAGGCGGTGCAATGATAATGATGTCATTGCGCCGCCTGAGCCGGCCTCTGATTGGCTGCAGGCATTAGTACCTGTGGCCTATCAGAAGAGCAGGGAAGGGAGACGACTCTCCCTCCCCTGCCGCAGCACAGGTATCTTTATCGCTGTCCTGAGGACCTAGCCTCAGAATAGTTAATCAAAATCAAATCTGCAGGGTCCGACACCCATCGATCAGGTGTATGGGGAGATAGCGCATGCTGTGTGCACGTGCCGTCTCCCTTCTCTCTTTCTGTCCACTGCTGCAGTCCCATAGAACTACAGCAGCAAGTAGGAAGAGAAACAGCATGTGCGCTCAGTGCGTGCCGTCTACTCAAACAGCTGATCGGAGGGGGTGCCGGACTCCCGCTGATCTGATCTTGATGATCTATCCTGAGGATAGGTCACCAATATGAAAAAGCCCGGACAACCCCTTTAAGCAATTCTCTTAATACTTTCTAAATGCTGTTAAGAACAGCTCAGGCATAATAATGTTCAGAAAATAGAATGAAGAAATCTGCAATAAAATAAAAACTGCTTAAAAATATAAATATATATATGTCACTATCTGGTTTTAATTGGCAGAAAAAAGATTCTGGTGACATGTCCGTTAAACTAAAACTCCAGTATGCTTCACGTGCGAGCAGTAACTTCATCCAGTCACCTCCTCGCCAAAGAGTCTCTGAATATATTACAGATGCCCATTCAGATCCTGCAAATTCTTATTGCAGTCTTTCATAGAGAGTCCCAAATGCATCACTGCAACCTGCACATTACGATATTAACTTTTTCATGTTAACAAAACGTACGTGATTTCATTCATTCCGGTGGTTGCTGGACTTATTTAGTATTTTGGTTATTTTATGCTCTTTGTAGCCACTCTCTGTTCTGCCATAGATTCATCTTGCAGTCAGCCTGAACTTCCATCAAGAGTATGACCATCAACTGCATGGTAAGCTGGGATTATGTCAGTCACTTGGCCCTTGGACCAATTAGTCATGTCAACCTATTATGGCCTTTTTATAAAGTTGGAGGATGGTAGGGACTGAGTTCACTTTAAAACTTACTTATATATCTTGACCAGTATGAAACTAGCTCAGCGATTAGTGAAGATTAGCCTTGTGCTGAACTCATACATCATGTGACCGCTCCAGGTGCCCAATGTCAACTGGGATATCTCAGTGTTCGTGGAGACTCTTTTGTGGTTTAATATAACTTGTTCTGATTGTTATATTTGTGAACAAAATGTCTCTTTTTGGGTTCCACAAATTTATAGAAACTTTCAATTTTTTTATGCACGCAAACCTGGTTTAAAGGGGTTATCCAATTTCTGAAACAGCCCCCCCCCCCATGTGTCGGGCCCCTTACAGGTAATATACTTACCCCGCTCCCCGTGCCACTCCTGGTCCCAGCACCGCCACTGCTGCTTCTCCCTGTACAGTAATTAAGACATCCGGTGTCGGGGGGGGGGGGGCAGCCAATGGCAGGCCCGTGTTCAGGGAGAAGCAGCAGTGGCTGTACGGGGACCAGGAGCGCCACCGGGAGCGGTGTAAGTATATTACCTGTGAGGGGCCCAGCACATGGGGGGGCTGTTTCAGAAATTGGATAACCCCTTTAACATGAAGTGTTCTCCTTAGCTACTGTATGTTCTCACCAGAGATGTTCTGTCAATGGATATAGAATACTTGTTTAATGATCTGCGGTTTAGGACTGTGCCACCATCTGAAATTGGTGAAAATGTCATCTTGTCAAATTGCCATTGAGGGGGCATTCTACGGACATTATACCATCTAAAATGTGACCTCAAGGGAGCTATAAGGAGAACAAGTCAAATCAGACCACTCTGCTTGTTAAAAAATTGACAATGGAATAAAAAACAAAGACATATGACCTCTCACCCCTGCAGATGAGGATGAGACAAGGCCAGTCCGTGATCTTAGTGTGGTATTTCTTTTCTCTGGAGGTTACTACTCCTTCCCATCATCACAGCTGTCATGGTCTGCACATAAGGTCATCCTTTGGAGTTGTGATCTGTACAAGTTATTTTTTTTCCAGTGAGATGGATCCTGTGAAATAAAACAGAATTACAAAAAAAGTTCAAGATAAAATTTTTTTTATAACTATACCAGAGAAGACGGAGTGGAGTACATGGTGTAGCCTGCTGCATATAAAAGGGCATCTGTCAGCAGATTTGTACCTATGAAACTGGCTGACCTGTTACATGTGCTCTTGGCAGCTGAAGGCGTCTGTGTTGGTCCCATTCATATGTTCATATGTGCTTGTATTGCTGAGGAAAATTATGATTTAATATATGCAAAAGTCCCAAAGTATTCAAATCCCAGTATCCACTTAGTCAAAACTGAACACCATCATCAGTAAAACATAATGGGCTACTCCAAAAGCTCTCGTATGAAAGATACCTTTCTTGAAGGGCATCTGTCAGCAGACTTGTACCTATGAACCTGACCTGTTACATGTGCGCTTGGCAGCTGAAGGCATCTGTGTTGGTTCCATGTTCATATGTTGAGAAAAATGATGTTCTAATATATGCAAATGAGCCGCTAGGAGCAACGGGGGCGGTGCCATTACACCTAGAGGCTCTTCTCTATCTCTCTGCAACTGCCGAGCCCTCTGCACTTTAACAGGAACAGGCAGTGAAAATGTCATCACACCTGGTGCTGTCAAGTGCAGAGGGTGCAGCAGTTGCACAGAGAGAAAAGCCTCTAGGTGTAATGGCAACGCCCCTGTTGCTCCCAGCATCTAATTTGCATATATTAGAACATCATTTTTTTCAACATATGAATATGGGACCAACACAGATGCCTTCAGCTGCCAAGCGCACATGTAACAGGTCAGGTTCATAGGTACAAGTCTGCTGACAGATGCCCTTCAAGAAAGGTATCTTTCATACGAGAGCTTTTGGAGTAGCCCATTATGTTTTACTGATGATGGTGTTCAGTTTTGACTGGGTGGATACTGGGATTTGAATACTTTGGGACTTTTGCATACATTAAATCATAATTTTCCTCAGCAGTACAAGCACATATGAATGGGACCAACACAGACGCCTTCATGCACCGCTTGGTGCAGGGGGGTAATAACCCTCCCACTTTGTTTATAAGCAGCAGCGGTGACCACTGAGGACAGTCAGTGTCCTCAGTGGTCTACAGCTCAACCACCAGATTTCTTAGCAGTGCAGTCAGAAGAAGGGAGCAACCACCCTAACAACAACCCCCAGTAATAAATGGTAGTGATAGCTGCAGAACAATAACATGAGGTTGAAAAATAGACAGGTCCATTAAGTCCAACCTATTGGACCTGTGTTGACCCAGGGAAGGCAAGAATCAGAATGAATCCCTGGATTGACTTCTCATCTCCAGAAATCTAGTGCTTATAACATTATTACTTTCTAAATAGGGATCCAGGCCATTTTTGGATTTGTGAATGACGAACTGGCAATCACCTCTGTTCGGTGCTCTCCGGTCCATTTTCTGAATGGTGCGGATCACCTCTATAATCAGTTTTGTGAAAATTAGCAGTAAAATAAAAACTGCATAAATATAATAGAAACTTAAAAAGTTTATTGGAAACCACAGACATAAATAAAGCCATCTGCTGTAACAAGCCTCAGGAAGAGCTTTTTGGAATCGGAGCCAGTGCTTCTTTGTTTCTTTTGGACATTGTAGACCTTAAAACTCAAATACCTGTCTTGTGTCCAGGAAGCACAACCCTTTGGTAATACATACATCATTTCTGTCATGTTGCATGTCCTGTGTGTACAAAAACAATGCTTTATCATGAGCCTTTTTCTGTTGCTCCAAACAGTATGTTTCACAGATTCGTCCAGAGAGCAGCTCATGTGTCTTCTTAACATTCTTTTCCATTTCTTGAGACTCCAACATCCTTCCAAGGGAACGTAAAAGTAACCAAGAAGTGCTGTCTAGGGGCTGAAAAATGTGGAGCAGGCAGGATGAACCGAGACACACATCCATCAGATGTGTCACCATGCACCCTGCGATGAGTTCTGTCAACCTCATTACATATCATTAGCAAGTCTCATGTTAAGAATAATGTCTTTGTTGCGGGGTGTGCGCATTTCTATTAATATATGTGTATGGAATGTTACGCTCAATTTAAATATTGATCCTGGTCCAAGAAGATCATATTTCAGTTGCATATGATATTCAAGAAGTTCATCCTAGAGGAGAAACAAATGATCACTGTTCATTGCCTGCTTATCTTTTCTCGTAGTTATTAGAAAACACTGCATGCTTTATTATATCATGTATATATAATTATAACAGAAAACTGGTTAGTTATATGTGTCCTATATTTTACAAAAGCAGTCGTCTGTATTTGTGCAGCCCCAGTACAAATGCCCTCTTGGGTAAGTGTAAAAAAAACACATTTGAGTATTCACGTCTCAGAACATCCCATGAAAGCTGGACGATATTGCAATATTTTCTTCGTTTCATCCATCGAACCTTACTTCATACTGGAATATTAGTTGGATATTTATAAAACTGTCATGAGAGTGTATTTGTGGACTCCTCCTAACCGTACTGCAAATCATCACTTATAATATCCATGACTAAATTTATACCATAACAAAAATTTTCGGAAAAATTTCAGCTTCATCAATGTGGCAAAGCAGAGCATCTGATGGAACATGGAAGTACCCATAGAACCCCACAGAGAACATATAGACTCAATACCGTGGTCTGATTTACAGTCAGAACCCTTTCACTTTAAAACAGTTCTAATCACTGGTCCACCATGCTGCCCTTGGGAATATTTTCTATATAAATTGTGAAATGTAAAGGACAGTGTAATCATTCATACTCGCCAACCGTCACCATTTTGCCAGGACAATCCTGTATACTTGATTGAAAACCAGGTTGGTTATGCAAACCTCACCCCATAGTGATTTTTGGGTAATTGAAAACCACTGAATTAAGCCTCTTGCACACAAACATTGTGCATCCATTCCGTGCATTGGGGACCGCACTTTGCGGTCCCCAATGCATGGGCAACATCCGTGCGGCGGCCTGGACGGATCGAGACCCATTCAACTTGAATGGGTCCGTAATCCGTCCGCACCGCAAAAAATAGAACAAGTTCTATTTTTTTGCGGTGCGGAGGCATGGAAAGAAACACCACGGAAGCACTCCATAGGGGTTCCATTGGGTTCAGATTCGTGCTTCCGTTCCGCATCTCCGTGATTGCGAACCCATTCAAGTGAATGGGTCCGCATCCGTGATGCGGAGTGCACATGGGCCGGTGCCCGTGTATTTCGGACCCGCCGTTCATGTGCAAGAGGCCTTACCCAAATTAAAGGAGTTTTCCTAATACTGATGAACTATCCTCAAGATATCTAATCGGTGAGGGTCCGACACCACACACACCTTTTATCAGCTATTCCCTACCGCCTCCGGTACTGGAACTAGCATTTTGAATGGAACAGAAGAAAAGCTCCAATGTGTAGGTGCAGTCCCAGGTTACTCAGCTCAGCTCCCATTCACTTCAACGGGAGCTGAGCCGCAGTAACCCAGCACAGCCACTACACTTTGAACACAGCTGTGCTTCCTGCTCCATTCAAAGTGCCAGAGGCTGCAGAAAACAGCTGAGTTGCGGGGTGCAGGGTGTTGAACCCTCACCGATCGGATATCAATGATCTCTCCTGAGGATAGTTCATCAATATCAGAAGTCTGGAAAACCCCTTTAAACTCTGAATGTATACATATGAGAATTTCTATTCTAAGGGTTCCTGCACACTCTGCAGAACAATTAAATCAGTACCAAAAAAAGTTTTTTGTGTGGTTTTTAGATATTTTTTGTTGTTGTGGATTGTCGTGCAAATTTTCAGTTTTTTAACAACCTCCACCACTCTACAGAAGGTCAATTTCCACATGGAAGAAAAAAGCTAAGTGTACATGAGATTTGACAAAGTTCATGCACTTTGGTACTGTGTTAAGCTATGTTTTTTCTGCAGGAAAAAAAAACGTACTTAATCCACATTCTTTTTTCAAGGACACTATTAACACTCTCTTCCCATGTTACCTATACTTTTTGTAATTACTTAATACATATCGTATGCAGGTACCCTTAAAAAAATGTAATAAAGCAATAAATAAAAGGAGTAAAAAAGTGAACATTGTATTGCTCAAATGTTGGTTAAAAACCATTGAGCCAGAAGAAAGCTGGTGGCATAAAAGGTTTCTCTCCAATTGTGCTTTTCAAAGAAATCTTCATTGCCGCCTCCTAAATAATGCTCCCTCGGGCAAATATATGCACACTTTTCAGATGCAATTAGCATTACCAATAAAATCAACATTTTTTACTGTTGCCTAAAACACTCTGCAAATATTAAAAGGCAAAATGATTTATAAAGTGATGTTTTATATGAAAGTTTTTTTTTTTTTGTTACTTGACAGAAGATAGTACTTAAACCTCTCCAGGGAACATAAACCATAATAGAAACTGAACTGACATCCTAACGATGCAGAGTTACAATGAAAAGAACTGTAAATTGTGTGAATATATAATAATCTACTGTGCTGAAAGGGTCGGCTAAATGGCTCGAAACTTCCTGCTTGGGATTCAGTTTCTGTTGATGGTTTCTGGGGTCTTGCTCGCAGATAGTGACATTTAGATCTACTTTCCTGATTGATCCTCCTTGACAGTTTCAATTGCACTTAATAGACCCATCTACCGTTCCATAAATTAGGCTTTTTATTTACTCTTTGGCTGCTAAAATGGGTCACATTATGCTTTAAAAAAAAATGTAAATGGAAATTTTTTTTTATAATAATTCAGGATTAGGGATAGTAAAAATGTTATTTTGGTGAAAGTTTAAGTTCTTATCAGACCCTCACTCTGATATTGGGGTCCAGAAATGATAGGGTTAGCAGCGCATTGACTGTTACTATATTTGGTTGAGTGTTGGACCATCTGGTGGTAGAAGCTTGGCATCTAAAAAGCCCAAATGCCTGGCTGTAGACCGACATTCCCAAGCCTTAGCAGACTGATCTTTTTGGCCTCTTTCCTTGCTTTCTGGGTAGTCCAGCCTACGATGAGACTACTGTAGTAACACAAAGAGCTCTTTGATCTTCTTTTTTCACCCCTTTAGATGGTCTGGAATCTTTTCCCTCGTGCATTCCCAGGGTTACATTGTGCTTTCATGGTACACGAGGGTAAATGTTTTATACTGGAATGTACATGCCAGCTTTACAACAGCCAACATCCTCCTTATCTGATTTGTGCCAGCTGGAAGTTAAACGCCGACCATGGAAGAATTCACCTTTGGCTAAAATTACTCTTTACATAATTCTTTTGTGTGGAAAAAGTTAGTTATTGCAAATGAAGGGATTAAGAAACGACTGCACCATCTGATGTAACGTTTACAGCTGGTATCAGAATTGGGAAGTTTAGCGTGGAGTCTCAGCATTGTAATGAGCTAAAAATCTATGTTGAGCAATAAGTCATTCGTCAACATTGCCAAGAGGACAGGGGGTTGACAGCTATAATCAATATGTTTCCCTAAATACAAAGACCACACTCTCACTTGAGGGACCCTTGCCGTGAGGAAAATGCTGTAGGGCAGTCTGGAACTCAGCTCAGCCGGTCAATGGTCAGCTATGCAAAGATTGAGGTGAGGGTGATATTTTCAGCTTCTCTGTCTTGCTTCAGGTTACTAGTTTGCGAAACCTTTTTTTTCTTTCGTCTCTTGGCCCCAATGGTCATACAAGAGATGCCTTAAAACAGACAACAGACTGAATAGAGAGTGAGAAAAGCCCTACAGCGACTACAGCTGTTGACCTTTCTTGCCCCCTGTGCTCCGCAAGTGCCAGTGTAGAAATTACTGCTACTGAGCTGACTGCTCTGGTAGGCTATTATTGGCACACTGGTGGGCAGCTTGCATATGGGTGGCACAGAATATCACAGGCATGCAGAGTTAAGTGCATCTCGAAAATAATTCAATGTTAAAAAGCAGTTTTTATGCTTTCTCAGCTGCGTGTAATTCAAACCTACCTACATTAAAGGAAAATCTTGCTATGTGGTCTTCTGCAGTGGGTGTTGTACAGAGTGGATAGTGAAGATACCAGCATTTCATAAGCTTCTACAAACTCGACAGTGATTAAAATTATGGTAACATTGACTATATTCAAATTTTAATTTTTTGCTAATCTTTTCGTGATATGTTTGTTGCTTTTTTTTTTTATAGATTCTCATCTATTTTTTATCTTTGGGGTTTTTCATCTTGCTTGTACTACAGTATAAGCCTCATTCTGCCAGTACATGTGGGGCATAAGTTCTGCCACTGCATATGGGGGATAGAAAACTGGAAGATCAGTTAATTGTGCATAGATTTTCTAGAACGTTGGAAAACCGAGAAGATGAAGCCCATCTGATTGTTGTAAAGGATTAGTATGTTTTTGGCAGGCAGTGCACAAGTCATAATGTTGCCTATAACATATGGGAAAAAGTGAACAGAACCATTAAACTGGCTGCCCAAGATAGGACATCAGTATCTGACTGTCCCCAACCCTGCCGATCAGATGTTCTTCACTAGCTCTGGTGCCAGAAGCTGGAACTATACAGCACCATCCACTATGTAGTGGACAGAGCTGGTGACTGTAGTGCTGTCCTCATTGAAGTGAATGGGTGTAGCACTACAGTCACCAGCTCTGTCCTCTACACAATGCATGGAGCTGCATAGTTCTGGTGCTACTCTGAAACAGGTTAGGATGGTATTTTATAAAATTAAACATGGAACCAGAGAGCACGAGGCGAGAACAGGACAATAAAGTAAAATGTACAGAAATGCTATATACCGTATTTTTCGCCGTATAAGACGCACTTTTTCCCCCCAAAAGTGGGGGGAAAATAGCAGTGCGTCTTATACGGCGAATGTAGCTGATTTTGCCTTGTTTTCAATGATACACCCGCCGCAATGCCGCACGGCGGGTGTATCAGCTGTGAGGGAGGAGGGGCTGGGGGCCGGCATCTGCATTTATAATGACAGCGGGGCCCGTGCAGTGACTGTATTCTACTACACGGGCCCCGCTCACTGTATAATCATATCCCTAATAGTTAATTGTTGTATGCATGTAATCGCATATTGAGCGTTAATGAGCGCTGTGTATTACTTACAATTAGAAGCGCTCGCCGCTCGGTAGCAGAGAGGAGGGAGGAGGCAGGCCGGGAGGACGGGCGCTGGCAGTGTGAGTCATACGTCATGTGCCTACGCCGCCCACTTTATGAATGAAGCAGGCGGCGTGGGCACATGACGTATGACTCACACTGCCAACGCTGTCCTCCCGGCCTGCCTCCTCCCTCCTCTCTGCTACCGAGCGGCAAGCGCTTGTAGTTGTAAGTAATACACAGTGCTCATTAACGCTCAATATGCGATTACATGCATACAACAATTAACTATTAGGGATATGATTATACAGTGAGCGGGGCCCGTGTAGTAGAAAACAGTCACTGCACGGGCCCCGCTGTCGTCATTAAAGCAGATGCGACCCCCACCCCCATTATAAAAGCAGATGCGACCCCCACACTTATGGAGGGGATCTGTGGATGACACATAGCATAAGATGCTATATATGTGTCATCCACAGATCCCCCCTCATAACTGTCATACACAGATGCTCATCCTCATAACAGTGCCATCCAGAGAGGATCGCCCATAAGTGTCACCCACAGATCCCCCATAACAGTGCGTCACTCACAGATCCCCCATAACAGTGCGTCACTCACAGATCCCCCATAACAGTGCGTCACTCACAGATCCCCCATAACAGTGCGTCACTCACAGATCCCCCATAACAGTGCGTCACTCACAGAACCCCCATAACAGTGCGTCACTCACAGATCCCCCATAACAGTGCGTCACTCACAGATCCCCCATAACAGTGCGTCACCCACAGATCCCCCATAACAGTGCGTCATCCACAGATCCCCCATAACAGTGCGTCACCCACAGATCCCCCATAACAGTGTGTCATCCACAGATCCTCCATAACAGTGCGTCATCCACAGACCACAATTAGTTCAAAACCCACCAAAAGCGCACCTTTTGGTTCAAAATATTTTTTTTCTTATTTTCCTCCTCAAAAACCTAGGTGCGTCTTAAGGGAAAAATACAGTATTTTTTTTATTTCTTTTTTATAATTAAAGCGTTTATTGGGTTTTTACAAAGGACAAAAGTATGATGATGGAATCACATAGGTAATTGAAAGTACAATGTTGTAAAATGACGTAACATTAAAATTCGAAAGGAAAAGAATCATGTAGTAAATAATAGCACATGTATATTTAGCACTTCAAGTACAGTCTAGACTCTGCATAACAAAATGTTAACTTAAGCATTCTTGAGAACTGTTTGGAATACCATTCTAATAAAATTAGTTTTATTTTGTAAAAGATCCAGATATACATTCCCAATCAACCATGTTCATGTATCCTAACTGTTACGTTTTCAAGAGCACTGAATCTATTTGTTGAGAACAGGTGCTTGGATTAGACAGGGCACATTAACGTGTTCAGCTAGTAATAGGGCAAAGGACACACTGTGATAAGTTGGCAATATGAGGTGATCTTATTGCTATCAATTAGGGATGAGCGAATCGACTTCGAGCATGGCCGGGCAACGTTTCCCGAACTTGGGTTCGGTTCCAAATGGTACCTTCGGGAAATGTTTTTTTACAGTAAAAAATAATTGATAAAGTTATTACGTGAAGTCTCACTAGACTTCACGAAGCAATAACTTTGGCTCATCTGAGCCAATACGTTCTAATACTGTACAGAGCTTCTGCTCCGTACAGTATTAGAATGAAGTTTTATGCGAATCATCATCCGAAGTAGATTCGCTCATCCCTACTATTAATGTGTGTGGGCTTAGCACCCTTTATTCTGAGCTGCCATATAAAGAACATTTTTATGAGCTACAGAGAATCTAGCCATGTGGTGGAGTCGATGTGTTGTTCTCACAGACTAAAATATTTATATACAGTTTCCAGAAAAAGTATGTGAACCCTTTGGATTGATATGGATTTCTGCACAAATTGGTCATAAAATGTGATCTGATCTTCATCTAAGTCACAACAATAGACAATCACAGTCTGCTTAAACTAATAATACACAAATAATTAAATGTTACCATGTTTTTATTGAACACACCATGTAAACATTCACAGTGCAGGTGGAAAAAGTATGTGGACCCCTAGACTAATGACATCTCCAAGAGCTAATTGGAGTGAGATGTCAGCCAACTGGAGTCCAATCAATGAGATGAGATTGGAGGTGTTGGTTGCAGCTGCCCTGCCGTATAAAAAACACACACCAGTTCTGGGTTTGCTTTTCACAAGAAGCATTGCCTGATGTGAATGATGCCTCTCACAAAAGAGCTCTCAGAAGACCTACGATTAAGAATTGTTGACTTGCATGACGCTGGAAAGGGTTATAAAAGTATCTGCAAAAGCCTTGCTGTTCATCAGTCCACGGTAAGACAAATTGTCTATAAATGGAGAAAGTTCAGCACTGCTGCTACTCTCCCTAGGAGTGGCCATCCTGTAAAGATGACTTCAAGAGAACAGTGCAGACTGCTCAATGAGGTAAAGAAGAATCCTAGAGTGTCAGCTAAAGACTTACAAAAGTCTCTGGCATATGCTAACATCCCTGTTGGCGAATCTACGATACGTAAAACACTAAACAAGAATGGATTCCATGGGAGGATACCACAGAGGAAGCCACTTCTGTCCCAAAAAAACATTGCTGCACGTTTACAGCTTGCACAAGAGCACCTGGATGTTCCACAGCAGTACTGGCAAAATATTCTGTGGACAGATGAAACCAAAGTTGAGTTGTTTGGAAGAAACACACAACACTATGTGTGGAGAAAAATAGGCACAGCACACCAACATCAAAACCTCTTCCCAACTGTGAAGTATGGTGGTGGGGGCATCATGGTTTGGGTCTGCTTTGCTGCATTAGAGCCTGGACGGATTGCTATCATCGAAGGAAAAATTAATTCCCAAGTTTATCAAGACATTTTGCAGGAGAACTTAAGACCATCTGTCCACCAGCTGAAGCTCAACAGAAGATGGGTGTTGCAACAGGACAACGACCCAAAGCATAGACGTAAATCAACAACAGAATGGCTTAAACAGAAAAAAATATGCCTTATGGAGTGGCCCAATCAGACTCCTGACCTCAACCCGATTGAGATGCTGTGGTATGACCTCAAGAAAGTGATTCACACCAGACATCCCAAGAATATTGCTGAACTGAAGCAGTTCTGTAAAGAGGAATGGTCAAGAATTACTCCTGACCGTTGTGCACGTCTGATCTGCAACTACAGGAAACGTTTGGTTGAAGTTATTGCTGCCAAAGGAGGTTCAACCAGTTATTAAATACAAGGGTTCACATACTTTTTCCACCTGCACTGTAAATGTTTACATGGTGTGTTCAATAAAAACATGGTAACATTTAATTCTTTGTGTGTTATTAGTTTAAGCAGACTGTGATTGTCTATTGTTGTGATTTAGATGAAGATCAGATCACAGTTTATGACCAATTGGTGCAGAAATCCATATAATTCCAAAGGGTTCACATACTTTTTCTTGCAAATGTATATATATAAAGCTATTTTGTACAAAACTTTTCCAACAGTTTGAGAATGGGCAAGATTTCCAATCATGGATGACTGCCATTAAGATAACACTACATGGCCAGAATTATGTGGATACCCACTCTTATTTTTGAGTTTGGTAATACTAGCTAACCTTCAGCACAAGAACTACAGGATATGAGGGGAAGCTGGACATCACCATGCACCGTGCTATGTGTTGGATGGAGTGGTGAAAAGACCATTGCTGGACCTCAGCTATAGGCCTCATACACACGAATGTTGCCCGGCCGCGCCTGTATTGCAGCCCGCAAACAGCTTGATCGGGTCAGCAATCTGGAAGGAGATACGGAAGCACTACGGCCGTGTTTTTTTTTTCTCTGTGCCTTCGCACATTAACAAACATAGAACGTTCAATTTTTTTACAGTGCGAACGGATCACAGACTCATTCAAGTCCCCAATGTACAGAACGGCCGGCACACGGCCTCATCCATCATGTTTGTGATAAATTGGGTTACAAGCTGTACAGGACAATATCCATGTCTACAGCCTTCTAACAAAATCTGTGAGACCAACTTTACATTAAAAAGGTTGTACAAAGATTAGATAAGAATGTCAAACAGTGCCAGGGCCTGGTACATGTAGATTTGCTCTATTCAAGTGTCTAGTGATGAACTGCACTGCCATGTACATCCTGTAGACACTTGTGGCACGGTTTTTGAAACAAAGCAGCCATGTTTTTCTAAGCCTATTCAGTTCCTAACTTTTGAAAATTAGTTATTCAACAAGCACATGGATATAATAGTGAAGTACTAAATATTAATAGTATACTGTATGGGGAAAAATTATCATTGTTATTACTTATATAAAGGGAACTTTTCATGTTCAAATTGCAAAGTAACTGAAATATTGCTTTTCCCCTTTCAGGGTATTCTAAAAGCATGCCCTATACCTTTTGATAATTGCAGGTAATTTTTCACTGTGCCATATGTAACTTGGGGCCTAGGAGTCAACTACGCATTTCAGAAGCAGGTAGAGTCCAGTGTATTCATGAGTTCAGGAGGCATCTCCATCTACGTGATTGACACCATCAGCACCAGGGTGTGCTCCTTGAAATTCTATGCTTGCTTGCAAGTTTGTACAGGGTTTAACCTACTTTACGCCTACTAAGGCCTCACACACACGACTGTATGTTCGGTACGCATCCCATCGGCATTTTTTGTGGATCCATTCATTTCAGTAGGGCCACAAAATATATGGTCAGCACACAGGAGAAAGAAGAGATGGTGGCAGAAAAAAAAATGAACTAATTTACTGGTTTCAAAAGTGATTAGAGGTATAGGGCACAATTTTTTGGTAAGATTAAGGGCTCATTCACACGACTGTAGCTCGGCCGTTCCGTGCATTGGGGACGGCACGGAGAGAAACCCCATAGAAGCACTCCATAGTGCCTCAGTTCCACCACATCAGTGATGCGGTGAGCACACATCCGGTACCTGCATATTGCCGACCTGCTGTTTGCAGGCCGCAATGTGGGCACACCCGGGAAACGCCCGTGTGCATGAGGCCTAATGTACATGACTTTGATAGCAGATTAGGTGAAGAAAATGATGGGGCAGGTTCCCTTTAAGCCTCAGCTTGGCTCAACTAGTTCTACTCAAATGAAATCCATAAAACTCGTTATCTGTTAGAATGATGAGGAAAGAGCTGTAAATACTATAATATAATTAATGTGTATTGTTTGCTATGCCCCGCAGACACTGGCTTATTTTAACAGGAAACAGATTTTTTGAGAAATTCTTGACATTATTTCTGAGGGCCAAAAGGTTCTCATTGTGAACTCAATTTTGGTTTTGTGAGCACATATTCCAGAGAGAGCGGTGAGTTCAGCCATGGTTTCTGTTAAAGACTGGAAAATTGTCATTAGTTAAAGTTATGGTGTAAAAAATTTGTACATGAAACCCTTTGCTCCCGGAGAGTATTGTGAAGCAATTTGTTGCAGGTGTATTAAGAAGGATCAGTCACGCACATCTGTAATGTATAAGATTAGCTGTTATGGGGGGTTAACCCCTTCAAGACACAGCCTTATTTCACCTTAAGGACCAGGTCATTTTTTGCAAATCTGACCAGTGTCACTTTAAGTGCTGATAACTTTAAAACGCTTTGACTTATCGAGGCCGTTCTGAGATTGTTTTTTCGTCACATATTGTACTTCATGACACTGGAAAAATTAAGTCCCAAAATTAATTTTTTTTGCATAAAAAAATACCAAATTTACCCCAAATTTGGAAAAATTTACAAATTTCAAAGTTTCAGTTTCTTTACTTCTGTAATACATAGTAATACCCCCAAAAATTGTGATGACTTTACATTCCCCATATGTCTACTTCATGTTTGAATTATTTTGGGAATGATATTTTATTTTTTGGGGATGTTACAAGGCTTAGAAGTTTAGAAGCAAATCTGGAAATTTTTCAGAAATCCAATTTTTAGGGACCACTACAGGTCTGAAGTCACTTTGCGAGGCTTACATAATAGAAACCACCCAAAAATGACCCTATTCTATAAACTACACCCCTCAAGGTATTCAAAACTGATTTTACAAACTTTGTTAACCCTTTAGGTGTTGCACAAGAGTTATTGGCAAATGGGGATGAAATTTGAGAATTTCATTTTTTTGCCTAATTTTCCATTTTAACCCATTTTTTCCACTAACAAAGCAAGGGTTAACATCCAAACAAGACTGTATCTTTATTACCCTGACTCTGCCGTTTACAGAAACACCCCATATGTGGCCGTAAACTACTGTACGGCCACACAGCGGGGCATAGAGTGAAAGGTGCGCCGTATGGTTTTTGGAAGGCAGATTTTGCTGGACAGTTTTTTTGACACCATGTCCCATTTGAAGCCCCCTGATGCACCCCTAGAGTAGAAACTCCCTAAAAGTGACCCCATCTAAGAAACTACACCCCTCAAGGTATTCAAAACTGATTTTACAAACTTCGTTAACCCTTCAGGTGTTGCACAAGAGTTATTGGCAAATGGGGATAAAATTTGAGAATTTCATTTTTTTGCCTAATTTTCCATTTTAACCCATTTTTTCCACTAACAAAGCAAGGGTTAACAGCCAAACAAGACTGTATCTTTATTGCCCTGACTCTGCTGTTTACAGAAACGCCCCATATGTGGCCGTAAACTACTGTACGGCCACACAGCGGGGCGTAGAGTGAAAGGTGCGCCGTATGGTTTTTGGAAGCCAGATTTTGCTGGACAGTTTTTTTTGACACTATGTCCCATTTGAAGCCCCCTGATGCACCCCTAGAGTAGAAACTCCAAAAAAGTGACCCCATTTTGGAAACTATGGGATAAGGTGGCAGTTTTGTTGGTACTAGTTTAGGGTACATATGATTTTTGGTTGCTCTATATTACACTTTTTGTGCGGCAAGGTAACAAGAAATAGCTGTTTTGGCATCGTTTTTTTTTATTGTTATTTACAACATTCATCTGACAGGTTAGATCATGTGGTAATTTTATAGAGCAGGTTGTCACGGACACGGCGATACCTAAAATGTATACATTTTTTTTAATTTATGTAGGTTTTACACAATGATTTCATTTTTAAAACAAATTTTTTTTAGTTTCTCCATAGTCTAAGAGCCATAGTTTTTACAGTTTTGGGGCGATTATCTTAAGTAGGGTCTCATTTTTTGCTGGATGAGATGACGGTTTGATTGGCACTATGTTGGGGTGCATATGACTTTTTGATCGCTTGCTATTACACTTTTTGTGACGTAAGATGACAAAAAATTGCTTTTTCTACTCCGTTTTTATTTTTATTTTTTTACGGTGGTCACCTGAGGGGTTAGGTCATGTGATATTTTTATAGAGCCGGTCGATACGGACGCGGCAATACCTAATATGTATACTTTTTTTTATTTATATAAGTTTTACACAATGATTTCATTTTTGAAACAAAAAAAATGATGTTTTAGTGTTTCCATAGTCTAAGAGCCATAGTTTTTTCAGTTATTGGGCGATTATCTTAAGTAGGGTCTCATTTTTTGCGGGATGAGATGACGGTTTGATTGTTACAATTTTGGAGTACATGCAACTTTTTTGATCACTTTTGTTATCTTTTTTGGGGAAGTAAGGTGGGCAAAATTTCTATTTCATCATAGTTTTTTATTTTTTATTTTTATGGCGTTCACCGTTCGGGAAAAGTAACGTGACCGTTTTATAGATCAGGTCGTTACGGACGCGGCGATACCAAACATGTGTAGGGAATTTTATTTTTCTCATGTTTAATCAGTGAAAAATGTGTTTTTTGATTTTAACTTTATTTTTACTTTTTTCACTTTTTTTTTTGACCCAGACCCACTTGGTTCTTGAAGATCCAGTGGGTCTGATGTCTGTATAATACAGTACAGTACAATATATATTGCACTGTGCTATATTATACTTACACTGAACAGATCTATGCTTTCAGCACAGATCTGTTCAGCACCATGGACAGCAGGACGCCTGAGAGGCGTCCTGTTGCCATGGGAACCTTCCCCGTCTGCTCAGTTATGTTCAGAACTGCGCAGACGGGGAAGGGTAATGTGCTGGCACCCTGGTAAAACCCACTAGACGCCAACGATGATTATAATGGGAGGCGGGCGGGGGATCGCGATCCCGCCTGCCGCACCGCCCGCCTCCCGCAACTGCCGCACCGCCCCGCACCGCCCACATACCGCCCCCCTGCACCCCGCCGCATAAATGAATTCAGGGGTGCAGGGGGGTTAAAAAAAATCTGTTTGGGGCAATTTTTAGGTTTCTGATCGCAGGGATCAGAAACTACATAAAGCGATCGCCCATAGGGGGGGGGGGTGCCTAACTACCCGATCGCCGATACGGGGGGGTCACAGGACCCCCCTCGGCATTGAGCCTGAGTGCCTGGCTGTGTGTAACAGCCGGCACTCAGCGCTGTCACCATGTCTGCAGACATGGTGACAGTTAAATGCGATGAGGAGTATACTAGTCATGGAGCGCTAAGTAGCAGTGCTCCATGACTAGTATACATATGTCAGGTACAGCAGAATGTCACTCTCTCCTTCTCTGATCGCTTCCCTGACAGGAATGGGGACGATCAGAGAAGGAGAGGCACACAGTCCCTCCCTAACCCCCCTTACCTGCCCCGATGCGCTGCGATTGGTCCCTCTGCAGTATTGGACCAATCACAGCGATCGTGGGCGGGTCAGGGGGCCAATACATCTCCTTCCGGCTTCTCTGGTTGCCTAGCAACCCCAGCACGCCGGCCTCACTGAATCTTCAGCGCTTCGGTCCCTGCGCTGACAGTGAAAGCCGATCACGTACATGCACGTGGGGATGCGGTGAGGCACCACATTCCCCCACGTACATGTACGTGATATTGCGTGAAGGGGTAGGGGTTGTATCACTTCAGTAAATGGCATTTATCATTAGAGAAAGTTAATACAAAGCACTTACTAATGTATTGTGATTGTCCATATTGCCTCCTTTGCTGGCTGGATTCATTTTTCCATCACATTATACACTGCTTGTTTCCAGGGGTTACGACCACCCTGCAATCCAGCAGTGGTGGTCGTGGTGCTTGCAGACTATAGAACAGGCATTCTCAAACTGCGGCCCTCCAGATGTTGCAAAACTACAACTCCCAGCATGCCCGAACAGCCTACAGGTATCAGCCTACAGCAGGGCATTGTGGGAGTTGTAGTTTTAAAACAGCTGGAGGGCCGCAGTTTGAGGATGCCTGCTATAGACTATATAGCTACAGTGCAAAAGAACTACACCGATAGGGCAAAGTCTTATTCGCATGGCAGAGCCATGAGCAAGAAGATGTACAGAAACATGTAAAGTTCCAGCAACCACTGGATGGCACTGCATGGCACTGCATATGGCTATTATGTTTCTAGAAGCAAGACAGGAATATCTTTGTAGTATTGTGTCCAATGGGGCATGATTTTTTTCTGCTGAATTCCATTATAATGCTCAATGCCTCTATACAAAAATAGAGGCATATGGCGGTAGAGATGGGCCTAGCCGAATTCTATGCACACTATTACAAGTCAGAGATTGTCTGGAGCCCCAGTTTGGCCATGTGCATAAGCCCTAAGTCTGGACTCACATACAGTATTTAGGTGAGGATTTTAGTAGATTTTGTTAACTAGTTGCTGAAAATACTGTGGCCAGATTTTTTTCAGGTTTCCATAGTAAATTTATTAAGCAAAATGCATAAAAAAATGCTGCATACGTGGCGTGCACAAAAATATGTTATGTATTTTAGACACGGTTTAAGAGGAGTCATAAATGCGCCAGATTTATTAATTGTATGTGCCTCTTTTTGTCTTAAATATTGGCATAAAGTACCCTAGCCATTAGGTGGAATAAGGAAAAGAAAGAAAATCTCTGATTGTCTAGTCTTATTTGTATACTCTCTAACTTTATGACCGTATGAATAAATCTGCACCAAATATTTTTGGCTTCTGTCTTTTCTTAAGCATCTTTTCCATGTGCAGCATGGTCTGCTATCTATGCGGTTTTTCAACCATAGAAATCAATTTTAAAGGCGTTTTCTGGGAGTAGAATATTAATGAGCTATCCACGGGATAATTCATCAATATCTGAGCACTGAGGGTCCAACACCCACACACCTCAGGAGCTACCGAAGCCCCCCTCTTGGACAGGTTCATATCACTCTGATGCTCTAAGCATTAATTAATACTAGGGCATCAAATACTTATGCAGCTGGTCGGCAACTGCATGTGGCCTCCTGAATTCAACTGTATCACCATCCTCAGGACAGAGATACAGTTGAATACTGCGGCTGGGGCAGCACTATTTTATACTGCACTGTGGTATTTGGCTCTCCTGGGAACGTATTTTGTGCTGCACTACAGTACTGTTGGCCACACGTACTTGTGTTGTCCCACCTTCTATCAATCAGGACCCGGAGTCGGCGGTGCACCAGTGAGCCTCCTCACAGTATACCAAGCACAGAACCATACACTGTATAATGGCTATGCTTGGTATTGCAGCCTAGCCCCATTCACTTGAATGAGACCGAGCTGTGCCTAGGTCATGTGACCAATAAACATGACATAATTGGCCTAGAAAGAGGCCGCAATGGTCACTGGAGCACCATGGCCTCTTCAAATAGTTGATCGGCAGGGATACTGGCAGTCGGACCCCCACAGATCAGGTATTGATGACCTATCCCTCTCTCCAGCAACGCATGTTCCAAATATACCACTACAGATTACACTTGACAAAAGTCATTTTGACCAAAATGTCGTCACTTTATTCATCTGGGAAAGAACGCATCATTTCAAAAGTGCTGGGGTAATGTAGAAATATATGTAAATACTGGACGAAATAATAAATCTGAAAAATTATATTCCGCATGTGCACTGGACCTCTTCTTGAATATTGATTGGATTGCAGAACCCTTCTGGCTGCACCGCAGCCTTAATTTGGTGTGCTATTCCAATGTATATAAACTATTCTAAAGATAGGTCATAAATATCCTGCTCCTAGAAAGCCCCTTTAATGAGACCTGCACCAAAAAAAGAAAAGTGCCTGTATAAATTGTATTCCGATGCTTATAGAAGTTTTTATAGCTTTAGCTTATTTTTTTTTTATGAACATGTGACTCATGCCTATAGCCTATTTATTTTATTTTTAATCAGAATTTTCTGACTTGCTTTCCAGAACTCGCATTCATTTCAGTCAATGCACAGTTAACTCTCCTTTGGAAATGAATAGGAAATAGTACTTTATCTCAAGATTGGTGGGTGTCCCAGCTGCAGGACCTCCATCCATCTGACCTTTATGACATGACCAAAAAGTAACGCAGTCTAATTAATGGAAATATATACAATGTAGCATTAGTAACCTAGATATAAAAAGTAGATACTGCAGGTATCATCTAAGACTACTTTTAACTTACTTGCATTGTTAATTCTGGTTTTGAAATCCGGCAGAGGATCTCAATATCAGAATTAAACTGATCCTTTTTGATTTTGCACATTAGGATGCATCTGTTAGGATGCAGTTGTGTGAAATAAAAATGGCACAAACTGGATCCATCATTAAATATATTGAAAGTCAATGGGTTACAGATCATTTTTTTTGGGATCCTATAAAAAATGATCCATCACCATTGACTTACAGCAGTTTTGTGTCCGGCTGGCAGAATGGGAGGCATCCTGAATGGATCTCTTTCCAAATCAGAACGCATTAGTACTAAACAGAACCTCAGGTCATCTTACCTAGCTCCTAGCTCAGGGATCTGCGGAGGGTAAGACAGGGCTCCGAGGTTCCTGCGCATGGGTCCTCCTACCTTAAAGGTCGGCCCATGCAGGTTAGGAGTTAGGGTCAGGGTAGGGACGCTGTAGGAGGTGACCTGCTCCCTATCCTGTTCTCATGGCCGAGTAGTCACAACATCACCTGGCATCTCACGGCTGAGGGTTTCCCCCATCCTCAGCCGTGACAGTATGACCACAGGGGTGGCTCTCACTGGCAAGGAAGATGGAGGTCACAGGAGGCTGCTCCAGCAAGCATGGCTGAAGCAACCCACTGAGCCCTGCTAAACACCCAGGCTATATAGGCCAAGAAGCCACACCCCACAGTCGGACACACCCAGTGACATCACACACACACTGGGAAGGGAGTTAACCCTTCCAGCACCACAGGAAAGGGAAACTCAACATAAAGGGGAAGTGACCAAACTAAGATCACCCTGTGGCTGTTGCCGCAGGCAACGACATGGGTGACAGCCGTCCTGGGAGACAGCCCGAAGGCCGGGACACTGCCACCACATGTACAACATTCCAAACGTTGCCACGGGCAGCCACAGAGAAAGGAAGATGTCAGAGTGCACACCAGACAACACAAAGTGCACACCAGACATACAAACGTGCATACACACACGCACACAACTCCCAGGGAACCGCACACATCACTGTTGTCCACGGCAACCGCACTTGAGGCAAACAACAACATGCCTCAAGCTGCGGTTGAAACAACTACCCAAACCGCGGGCAACTGTATGCGGCTCCCAAGGAGTCACGGCCATAACCGTGGCCGTGACAGGTGTAAAGATTTAGAATACTTATAGGATACAATGATTCTAATAGGATACATAGTGGGGGCCTACTTTTAAGGTGGCCATACACATTAGATATAACTTGGTTGATGGTCGAACAGCAGTTAATCATCTGGTGAACATTTATTTCGCTGACAGAACCACACACAGTAGTCCATATTACAGTTGTTCTAACTGGTCATACATGTTTAATGAAACTGGTCGATGGACCAAAGATCTTATTGGATTATTCGATGAAAGATCCTTCATCTGACTATTGGACAACAATATTAAACACAGCCGACTTCTTTTCAAACAATAATGGTCCATCAGCTAAAATCTTCATTCGTTGCTAAAATCTCAACAGACAAATACTGTCTTGGTTAAAATCTTTTTTTATTTATTTATCAACTTTAGACTAATGTGTATGGCCACCATCTTTCATTGTCTAGGGCCCCATTTTCTATAAACTGGCTGTCAATACAACTCTTCAAAAATATAATTCAAGAAAAAAATATATAATACGCATAATATGATCCAGTACTTTACTGCCTGTAGACATTGGGGAGCAGACACCCCCTATTAGTGGGCATTCTCAACCATTCGTTTTTCCCTCTTCGGATTGTTAGAAGAAGGAATAGTTTTTTTCGGGTCCGTCATGAGTAATCTTGGTGCTGTCAATTGGTGGAGACTTGCTGTCCTTTTAAGACAAATAATGATGGGTTAAAAATTTGGGTAATTGAACATTTTACAGATGCTATCGTTTTTGGGATTCTGTCCATTCTAGGTAGACTCCTAACCCAAATATTAGTATAAATAGGCATTTAAAAAATAAATAAATGTTAATCTATATTATTTACTTTTAACTACTATAAGGAAGATTTGGAACCATAAAAAGGGTAATTGTCAGTGAGAAGGACCTAATAATAATAAACATATGATTCATAATTTTTATTTTCTTCTCAATAAATCACCCACACGTCTAGTAAACCTGTATGAACACTCTCTGAGGAATGATCTGTGTATATCTCAAAGTGACTCAGTTCACTGATAATGGGAAACGCCTTAACATGTACTTCCATGAAATCTGCAGGCACTTTTTAGGTGGGATCGCTGCATGTAGCACGTCAAGCTCTACAAAAACTAAAGATAAATATTGTTCTATTGCTTTTGTCAAACTGAAGCAGGAGGTATTTGAGTGTTTATTTTTTTATCTTTATTTCTATAGAGTAAAGGTGGATTTACATGGCCCCATTGTCGGGAATGAGCATTCCTGCAAACACTCGTTCCTGACAATCTGCCCATCTAAATGTGCTGCAGTGCCAATCACCCGACGAATGAGCCAAACGCTCGTTCATCAGGTGATCCTCTCGTTCGTGCAGACACATCAATTATCGTTTCTGGGCAGCAGATCAAGCTGTCTTAAACAGCAATCTGGTAGCCAGGAACAGTTCAGCTGTATGGGGACGAGCGATTGCAATAGCGATCCTTTGTCCTCATACAGTGAAGAAGATCGCTGCATGTAAGTCTCCTTCACGTAACGAGCAGCCGACTGTCGGGAAGGTAGGCTTACTTGCAGTCGACTTTGTGGTCAGCGCATGAAAACCCACCTTACACCAATAGATCATTTGACAGATTTTCGGACCAACCATTGGTCAGATGGTGTAACAGAAAACAAGAAGTTACAAATAAGGATCCGACTGGCTTGATCCAAAACTAAGGAACAAAAGGGTGACCCCTATTTAAGCCCTGAAACTCTCCCTGTTTTCTCAGCCCATGCAAAGATCTCTATGATAGAAAATTGCATGCCCTCGTGCCTCGACTGTATGACACCTGAACACCCTATAATAGTGAGGGGACACGACCACCGTCTCCCTACACTTAATACGGAGGGAGTCAGGGTCACCTAGGATCAAGCAAACAGGAAAACACAAATAAATGAACAGACTTATCTGTAGAAGCCTCAGTTGTAGCATCCAGCATGTACACACTCCAGGAAGTTGTATAAACCGCAAAGTGATGCAGTATGGGAGGGGATTTAAAGGGATGCAATCAGTGCAACTATATGACAGCTGAGAGAGGGAAACGAGATGACAAAACGAAAGCAAAACAAAAGAACCTCAAGCAGGAGGTTCTGAAGAACATCTGTCAGAGCTTCTCAGATGTCTGGCGGTGACAGATAGCCGTTTACACACACAGATCTTTTGTTATACACACCAACTATTGGTCTGATTGGACAGAAATTGGTCAGATATTCTGTTGGTGTAATACAGCCCTAAAGCTTATATTAGATGGGCAGATAATCCTTAAGATCATGTTAACAAGCGTTTGTATGAACGCTCATTAGAGATCTGGCTGTGTAATACTGCCACTGATTACCCGATGAACAAGCAAACAGTCATTCATCGGGTAATTGGAATCTTTCAGCAGGTTTAAAAAGCGTTTGCCAGTGGCAGATCTGCTGGCGGAAAACAATGATTCAGTATGGGGATGAGCGATGGCATTAGTGATCACTCCTCCCCATACTTTGGAGGAAATCGCTGCATGTAATAGCAGTGGTCTCCTCCACTGACGAGCAGGCGATTCCCGGGATGGAACGCTCCCTTCCGGACAATCGCCTAGATGATCTGCAGGTGTAATAAAAGCCTTATTCAGATGGAAGCCAACCCAACTCACCACCTTCTTTAGATTTATGTTCTAGAGCAGGCATGCTCAACCTGCGGCCCTCCAGCTGTTGTAAAACTACAACTCCCACCATGCCTTGCTGTAGGCTGATAGCTGTAGACTGTCCGGGCATGCTGGGAGTTGTAGTTTTGCACCAGCTGGAGAGCCGCAGGTTTAGCATCCCTGTCCTAGAAGATGACTCTTCTAGATAATTTAGCATTACAAAAGTGAACAGAATTAACATTAAAACCTAGTGCTGAGCTACCAAGGTTTCTCGAATATTGGATGGTCATGAAAAGATATGTAAAACTTTTCTGTAATGGTGCCCATACACAAATTATTATCGGGTGTATCCCTAATTTAAAGAGGTTGTGCAACTTTGGGGGGGGGGGGGGCAGACCTGTGAAGGGAAGCATACTTATCTGCATCCCACCGCTGGCTCCCCGCTCCTTCTGTCCACGGCCTCAGCTGTTCCTGTGCGCTTCCAGGATGTCATGTCAAATGGCACTTTATGCAAGAAGAGCAGGTCAGCAATAGTATATGCAGTGTACAGATGCTATGTTCTACAGTAGGCACTGCAGCGAGCACAGGACAGGCAGGAGCGCACAAGCATGGCATAGCATAATGATCAGGGGTGGATTGACCATAGACCTTATAGGGAAATTTCCCGGTGGGCCAATGACCAGAGGGCTGCCTGAGTCTTCCTTACGGACGGCCAGTGGAAGTTTTTGGGGATATTTTTTTTGTTTTGGGGGTAGTATTACTGTGGTATTTGGCTCTGTTGAGATAATATAATGTGCCGCAATATGGTTTTGCTGGCCCCGCCTACTTGTGTTGGTCCTGCCTTCCATTAATTTGGACCAGACTACAAATCTTGTAGTATTTTTTCCATGGCCACTTTAAGTTCCCAGTGCGCCCCTGATGAGGATGGCGGGTCTCCTGCAGGGATGTGCTATGCAGAGCTTTTAGTGGAGTGGGCACAAGCAGGAGCAGTGATGTGCTATAGAGAGCTCCTGCCTGTGCCCATTCAAGCCTAGGAGACTCTGCACAGATGTGCTATGCAGAGCGGACACAAGAAGAATCAGCAATGTGAGCTCAGACCAGTCCTGTGCTTACTGCAGTGTCTATTGTAGAACACAGAATCCGTGCCCTGCATACATGGTTACAGTGTACGGATTCTGTACGCGCTGCAGTCAAAAGTGGCGCAGACAGGCTCAAATTTTAGGCGCCTGTTTTGATAGAAACACAGTAAAATCAGTTAATAAAATATATAACAAAAATGATTTTAAGGGGATTTGTAATGGGGTTAAAGAAATTTTTTTGAAGGTTCAGGTACAATCATTCTTTCTATGGTCACTATTGAAATAATTTTTAACATTATCTGTTTTTTAGGAAA